>NW_027069956.1:119290-279660 GCF_002906115.3 Quercus suber | reverse complement strand
TATATATAATGTAAGAAATCCTCTAGAAAAAGGGGATCGGGAATTAGAAACAGAGAATACTGTAGCAATTTGTATCATCTTTGAAACCTTTGTAACCAAGCACTGAAGAAATAATAAGAACAACAAACTCCTCAGATGAGGGCCGAGGACAGAATTTCACACTTTAGTCCACATCTTTATTATTCAATCCACTCATAACCATGTGAGAAAATGACCCCTGAATAGTGCTGCCTTGGTTGCTGCAACTCATGGAAGGTTTGAGAAGGCGACTGATGGGATAAGCACTCGAGTAATGACCTGCATGATCAACAAATAGAGGGCCAAGATCAACTGAAAGGGTATATATAATGTAAGAAATCCTCTAGAAAAAGGGGATCGGGAATTAGAAACAGAGAATACTGTAGCAATTTGTATCATCTTTGAAACCTTTGTGAACAAGCACTGAAGAAATAATAAGAACAACAAACTCCTCAGATGATGGCCGAGGACAGAATTTCACACTTTAGTCCATGTCCTTATTATTCAATCCACTCATAACCATGTGGGAAAATGACCCATGAATAATGCTGCCTTGGTTGTTGCAACACATAGAAGGTTTGAGAAGGCGGCTGATGAGACAAGCACTCGAGTAATGACCTACATGATCAACAAATGGAGGGTCAATATCAACTAAAAGGGAATATATATTGTAAGAAATCCTCTAGAAAAAGGGGATCGGGAATTAGAAACAGAGAATATTGTAGCAATTTGTATCATCTTTGAAACCTTTGTAACCAAGTACTGAAGAAATAATAAGAACAACAAAATCCTCAGATGAGGGCAGAGGACAGAATTTCACTTTAGTCCACATCCTTATTATTCAATCCACTCATAACCATGTCTAGTTGTTGTAACCTTCACTAAGGTCTAGTGCTTAAACTCATTCTCTATAAATTTATTGTATTGGGCTAGTTGGGCCTGAGTCCACTCATCCAATAGAAGAAGTGCTCAAACCCAGTCCTTACAAAACTAATTAAGTGTTCAAAGAAGTGAATGATCTATAACTGTAACACATACAATAACACATTTTACAATAAAAAATAAATTTGAGAAAAAATGCTTTTTTTTTTTTTTGAGAAACAAATACCTTGTCTTAACTACTAGACCAATTAGACAATTTTTTTTAAGAGTATCATTGGACTAACTCAAATATTAGGGGAGACTCAGTCCCATCATATGTTGAAACTCTCTCTCAAAAAAAAAAAAGTCCCATTTTTGTAGGCTAATTATTAAAATGTTAAATATTTATATATAGTATTAAGACATTTTCAAAATTGTAGCTCCACACCTTGTATATAAAACCAAAGATATTTAACTTTTAGTTGATTGCATAATATTTGTCACAAAAACTTTTGAAGTCTCATAATTTACATGTCATCATTCTATCATATATATATATAAAATTATTTTCTCAAAAAAATATAATTAATTAATTTTAAATTTTATTCTATATTTTAACCCTCCGTTAAAGTATTACCAAATCAAATTTTCTTTAAATAGTAGAATGTATACTTTTATATACACATATAGTAATAATAATAAATGCTTAATACTAGAAGATAAAGTTCCATATACCAAAAAAAAAAAAAAAGTCATAATAAATATATATTAATAACTACCATAATTATCAAATTTTGTATTTAGAAAAAAAAAAAAAAAAGAGGAGAAAATCATATATTTTTTTCTAAGGTCTTACATTTTTACACATCAAAATTCTAAATTCTATAAGGATGTCATGTAAAACCCAAGTTTTGCCTATCTAATCCCAACATGCCATATCATCATATTACACATTATAGAATAGACACAACCACACTCGATCAGCTATAATACTTATTTGAAAATCCAACTTAACTGTGAATTTATTGAGATGTTATTATATGTGGTAGAATGTATTGAGTTTTAAGTAAAAGCACGAAAATATGTATTAATCCAGTCCTAAAATTATAATATATATATATATATATGTATGTATTGAAGAAATAAATTAAACAATACAATTATAAAAGTATATTAGACATATATTATATAAGAAGATCCACACAGATATAAATGGAAACAATTGTTTAAAATATTTGCACCACTATTAAATTGTTTAAAATTATACCCATAAATATGTTTATTATGTCAATTTTTTTTTTCATTTTAGTTTCTTAGGACAAATTATCAACTCATGTTTTAAGATACTATGAAATATATGTACATTTTGTATCATATATATTTTATCTTGTATTGGAGGGGTTAAGAACATTTTTATATTTGGATCCCAGGCTAAATACTAGATCGACTTTTAGGCACAAACTCCGTCTAAGTTTTTCAATTTGACACATCCAAAGCCGATCGTGCATTTTGTTCCAGAGTGGGAGTCCTCCCTAAGAAGCTTTGAAAACATTGTTATGTGTCTAATCAACATTCAATTATCCTATTTACAGTCGGGTAAACAATAATGGCACGTTCGGATTGAGAAGAGAGGGAGGAGGAGTAAAGGGGAATAGAGGAGAGTTGGCTGAAAATGAGCTAATTTTAGGCCAATTTTACTTTACTTCTCCTTCCTCTCCCTCAATCCAAACGGATCATAAATACTATTGGACTCAATCTAGCCAAGCATTTTAGGAGAGATTAGTGAAACCCTGACCTCATGTCGCCTTAGCCAACCTAAGGAGATAGAAAGTCGTTAGGATATCTCCCTTTCCTTGTAGGGAAACATTAACTAACTCCACTAATTCCACCAACTCTCATTTGTAAATACTTATCTAATTTATAGAAAAATGTATGAAAAACACTATTGCCATTTTTTTTTTTTGGTAAAACACACTATTGCCATTACTGATACTCATTTATTTCCTTGCCAAACTCTATTTTATTTATTTATATAATCTTTGAAGGATTAGAGATTGAGTGATTAATCCTTGATCTCGGGAGTAGGTTCTAATTTTACCATATAGGAACAACCATAGTTGTTGATTTGTGGATACCCTTTTGTTTTGGTTAGAAAAGATAGAACTAGTAAGTAAATCGAAACAAGAAACACACTCATTTTGCCTCGAGCTAAATTATAGTAATTTTGGTCAAATTTTGATTTGCTCAAAAGACTAAAATTATGTTTTTATTCTGGGTCATCATATCTTGTCTTATTTATTTTATTCCGCTGCATGATTTTGACATGATATTGATGTTTGTTTGTTTTAACAAGTTTTATTCATAATAAATCTAACTAACAACTTGGCTTTAAAATTTGTTAATTCTATCAACTGGGGTCTAAATTTTCCAATACTATATGATCTATAAGCTTGTATTTTGTGCATAATTTTAAACAACAAAAACTTGCAATTTAAAAAATTTATTGATAGTATAGCTATTGATATTTTTAAGTTTTTAGAAATTTTGCAAGTATGAAAAATATAAGAAGAAGATGTAATCTAATGGTGGATTTATCAAAATTCATCTTCAATAAAAAGATATTGAGTAAGGTTGTAGCTTTATATTACAACTAATTTTATAGTTAAACTTTATCCTTATATATATCTCAAGGTTGCCAATGTCCTTTGTACGAAATAGGAGAGAGGGAGGGAAAGATTGGAAACACTAAACTGAATATTCAAACCATTAACTTGAGTTGAATGAGACTCAGCCGACTATATTATCTGTTGTGGTAATGCCGTAAAGCAAAGGGATTTGCTGGGAGTACGTTGGTTCATAAATGGGGAAGTTACTGAGCAGAATAGTTCCATGCTCATCAAGCCCTAGCTTAAACTGCAGACTGTCATTGCCTAGCTAATTTGGACTTTGGGGAGGGTCCAAGCTACAAAATTTCTCTTAAATGAAGCTAGTAATCCATAGCCATCATTGGAGAGTACGAAAGCTATTATGGTGGATTGAATATGTAATGCTCAAATGTTTTGAATTAGAATCTCCTAGAGTTTTAGAGTTAAAACATCAATAAATTGAGGCTATCACAGCATTTTTAAACCGCGGTATAGAACTAGTTTTTTGTAGTTATAACTCCAGCATGAAGGTCAAATCTTATCGCATTATCAACATCTTAAATGGAAATGAAAATAACATTAGTCAATGCTTGCAAAATGTTGATGACTTGAAAAATGTTTGAACTTAATCAGATTGGTAAGGATTTTAATAATTTCATGGTGAAGTAACCTTAGAAACCTCAAAAAAAAAAAAATCTTAATTCCCATATGTTTGTTTGCTTAGTTGTTTTTTGTTTTTTGTTTTTTGTTCGCTTTCTCAAAAGAATCTTCTCAAAAAATTTTTACTCACTTTGTTAGACAAATAAAAAGAAAAAGGTTGGCGTGATGTTCTCTTTTAATAAGATGGACGGTCCTCTGAACAGCCTCAATTGATGGGCACAGCTTATTTTTGGGGTGAATTTTGACTTTGTCTGAAGAATCGAAATAAAATGGTTCCAAAGTCCTAACATATAGCTTAAAAACCATAAAATATTTGACTTTCCTACTCTCAAAAATATTAAATTATTAACTACTGGGGTGGTACGTATCAGCCGCCGGATTGAAGGTCGTCTTTGTCGAGGCTAGATGTAGAGGGGTAAGCCTTGGTTTTTCACATGGCTATGAAGGTAAATGTATAAATGTTGAGTTTGACATACTTTTAGAACTTTTTTAATTAGATTTTTTTTTAATATACAAATGGTAAATATTAGTGAGTTTTAATCTTCATATTTTATTTAGTTAGTGAATAATATTATAGTTTTTTATTAGAACAAAAAGAGATTTCAGTTAAAAAAGTACTTAAGGTAAGTTAACTCATAAATATTAGTCATAAATTCAAAATCTAGAAAAATTGTTTGGGCCTTTTATTTTCTTTTGTTTGGACCTCTATTTGATTAGACTGATAAGCTGCTTGTTCTTCAGGATCTACTTGGTTTTTTGGTTCTGAAAATAATTTAGAGAGATATTAAATAATTGATAAGGATTATCTCTATAACGAAGAAAAGTTCCTCAAGCTACTACATGGCAATTAATTTAATATATTTGAATTTTTTTTATGAATGAATGTAAGTAAAATTTTTTTCCTAAATAAATTATGAAAGTTTACTTATTTATTTTTTATTTTTACAATTTGAAAGTTACTATAAGAAGAGATGAATTGAATACAAATTCTTTGTTTCATTTTACCATATATTTGTTTGAAATTCCTTATGAAATAACCGAAGTTAAAAAAAAAAAAAAAAAAAAGACTTAAACACATGGTAGGTTGTGATTGGTACAGTATAAAATAAAATACAAAAAGTGAGACATGCAATTTGTATTCAAAATATTTAAATTTTGAATGTCCCCGTTAAAAATACTACAAGATGGCACTTGGGTTACAAGGGTCTTAATTGGCAAATCATGAAAGATATATATTCATTAATTTCTTTCCATATATAGCCTTTTTTTCCCCAAAATATCAAACCATTTACTAAAAAAAAATTCAATACATGAAAAAAAAAACTTGAACAATTACATAAAACTCAGTTGGGCTGAACAATCACTGCACACTTTTAGCGCGATGATCACTCCATAAGTATAAGTGCTTATAGAATGTGGGGAATAAGGGTTAGAGTTCAAGTTTTCAAGAGGGAACTTCACACACATATACACTTAGATTAGGATAGAGTAGAATTTCTATCTTGTATTAGAAAAGTTGGGCTGAACATATTATAAGAGTACGCTAGATTTGATTGTCGGATCATTCATATGATCTTATTAAAGACTTAGACTGACTAGGCATTGAGATATTGGTTCACTTATCGAATTAGTCAGGTTAGTTTAGATTTAGTAATTTTGAGTAGAATCTTCATATTCAGAAGATGATATAGACTTATTGTACGGGACATGATCCCGGGCCCATTAGGCCTTGGGCCTTGGCCTGAACAATCTCTAGGAACATCACTGAGCCCAAGTCTAATGGTAAAACCATTTCGTTTTGGATCCATGATAGACAAGCCCATATCGATCAGGTATGACTTGGTTGGGGATACATTTACTTGGAACAGCCCATGATCTCAGTAGCTCAGTATTGCCTTGGGGAATATTGCTGTCGAGCAATCTTTTGGAGGCTGGAACCAGTTCCAATGCTATTACCATTGTTTCCAATGAAGCATATTCCTTGGCAGGAATGATTAAATTGGACCCCACCCACACGAGTGAGGCCAGATCGCAATCATGAACACCCCACCAACCTTAAGCTATAAATAGTAGGAGTGAGTAGAGAGAAAGGGTTGTTGATGAAGAGTATAAAATAGAGAGTAAAAGAAATAGAAAAAGAGTATTATCGGAAGAGAGATGAGGGTGCAACTAAGATACTTGGTAAGGAGCTACCATTAGTAGGAAACACTTAACCCACTATACAAATAAATTGTGAGCCCAATGCTAAGCCTTGTCCATGAAGGAGATTTTGGGTACGCACACTTATCTATAATCGATAATCTATATATATACAAGGACAGAGCAAAAAAATTTTGTTTGGAGGCAATTTGTGATATTAATTTATTAGTTTAAACAAACTTCCATACACGTGCACAAACACATACATCTATACACACACACACACACACACACACACACAAAATTTAGTATCTTCCATAGAGAAATCTTTCAAAATTAAATTTTTAATTAAATTAAAATTGTCTACCAACGTGAGTAATTTTTTTTTTTTTTTTTGATTGAACTAATTAAGTGTTTGTTCAGGGGCCTTTTTCAGTTGCCCAGCAATGTGTGGTCTATTGGAGGGATGACCTTGCTAGGGTCGGGTTCTTTTTGGGGAGTTGCGTTCGGAACTCAACATTGGGCCACGTGGTTCAACGGCTACCGGTGTATTTTTAAGCCTATAAAACCATTAAAGCCAAAGTCTAAGAACTACGATAATGATCGAATAAAGATAATGGTTAAATAAATATGTAATATGTGTTTAATATAATAGCTTTGATTAGCGGTTGTAATAACAATTAAAATAAAGTAATTTATTTAGAGGTAAAGTAATTATGTACTCAATGATATAAATTTAAAGATATGAAAGTAAAGTCACTTATCTTTGTATGGATTATAGCTCCAGTTGTGTAGCATCAGTGAGCTGATAGGATTTCAGTAGGATGCCAGCGGTAGAGGCTAGTTAAGCTTGCCCTTCTTATCATGTATTTAAATGAGTTTAAGCCTTGGTTAATAGTTGTAATAATAGTTGGAATAAAGTAATATGTATTTAAATGTGAAGTAATCATGTATTTAATGATATAAATTTAAAGATATAGAAGCAAAGTCACTTATCTCTGATGGTTTGTAGCCCCAACTGTATAGCGTCAATGAGCTGATAATATCCCAGCAGAGTGATGCTAGCGGTAGAGAGATAGTTTGCCATGATAACTTCAAGATTGAAGGGGAAAAATTGGTGCAACTGGAGGGAGAGAGAGTATGTCCAACTGTGTGCAGGGGCTGGTTAAGCTTGCCCCCCTTACCATGTACTTAAATGAGTTTCCCTATTGACAATGCTCTTTTAGTTGTTGTGAAATTATGAGTAGTGTTGCCTTCCATGAGAAGGGCTTTTGTAAGATATAATTTATGCCTTCTAAGGGAAGGGCTTTTGTAAGAAGTAGTTGTGCCTTCTAAGAGAAGGGTTTTGATATGAGATCTTGGTGCCTTCTAGAAGAAGGGTTTTAGTAATAGAAGTTCATGCCTTCCACGAGAAGGGCTTTTAGTTTAAGTGTTTGATGTCTCTTGAGAAGTGTGGAGATGGTAAAAAATATAGATGTGTTTAGGTATTTGGAGATAGGAGTAGTAAGATAAATGTAGAAGAGTATTGAGATGTGTTTATGGGTAGCAAAACAATAGAATTTTAGAGTGAGAAAGTATGAGAGTGGAGCTTAGAAGAGTTGTGGTGTGTTATATGTAATGGTGTAGTAAATGTGTATGAGATTGTGTAAGAGAAGTGAAGAAAGAGATGTTTAGAGATACCGGCAGCAAGATATATGTATTTTCATAATATGGAGAGTGAGATGATGAGTATAAGAGAGTAATAGTATTGTAGTGTGTTTAGCCAAGCTGCTGGAATTTTCTGCTTGGATTGTATGAAGGCTTATGAAGGGCATTTATGAGCTAAGAACTAAAGAGTTTAGTTCTTAATTTGGAAACTAAAAACTTAGAAGTTCAGCACTTCATTAAGAGCTCTAGAAGATGATTAGAGGGAGAGAGAAGTTTATGAGAGAGTTCTTCTTCTCCCTTGGTTGTCCCCCGCCTAAGGTGTTGATGAAAGGTCATTTAGAGTTGAGTTTAAAGGGATATTTTAGCAAAGAATATCAGCCAAAATTTGTCCCAAATAGTAATGAATCATTAGAGAATCCATCTTAAGATTTGGCCAAAAATGGTATGTTTAGCTTTAAGGTATTCTTGCTATTTCGGGTAAGAGCTACTGGGGAAAGAGAAGCAGAAAAGGAAAGTATTTTGGCAAGAAAAAGATAGTTATTTTAATTGGTTTTTGGTTTTAGCCAAAAGCTGTTGGGTAAGCTGTCATAGTTGTTCTGAAAAGGCTATCCCAGTTGTCAGGAAAAGTTGTAACAGCTATCATGAAAAAACTGTCCTAGCTGTCAGGAAAAGCTGTGATAGCTATCATGAGACAGCTGTTTGCTTTGGGCAGAAGCCAATGAGGCTAGATGGGTCATTTTAGACTATTGGAGAGGTTATTTCATGGATTTGGTTGAAAAATGGTATGATCTCTTTCAAGGGTATCTTGCTATTTTGGGTATAGCAGTTGGCTACTGGGATTTCAGCATTAAATGGCTGATGATATCACTTCTAGCTAGGTGTCAAGTGCTGAATACACTACTGGGGTTCAGCTGGAAATGCTTCGCTTTTCAGGTGTTTGTGTTTTTGGTCTAAGGTTCCATTACAACACATTTCTAGCAAGTAATAGAAGGATTGGTTCAAAGTCAATAAAGTTTTAGAGATTTATTCAAGGTCTCATTGTGTTGTGACATGATCTTGGTGAGCAAGAAAAGTATTTAATGTTCTGCTTTGGTAGCTGGTAAAGAAATATATGGTCTGATTGTGGCAGACAACAGTTGGGTATCAGAGATATCATGAATATTTTGTATAGAGAAAGATAAAAGATAGTCAATCAGATTAGGCCACGTGTTTGAGTTGGATTTTAGCTGAAAAAAGTAGTGTAGTTTATGTAGAATGATATAATGAAGTTTCTAAATTTGTATAGCAATAGCTGGGGATGGAATGAGCAGTTACTTTCCCAGCAGTTAGATGACTGGGGATATTGAGCATTTGTCATATGATGAATATCAAGTTTTAGGAAAAGAGCAATGAGGAATTTTATCATCTAAAGTGCTATGTGATAAGAGATACTTACCATATGTTACCTGCTACACACGGACTCGTCAGAGTTCAGGGAGTTGGAGAAGACACGCCAAGCAACATGTATCTTTTATCAACTTTAAACCGCTGGAGCTTTACTGAACACACCTTTTGGCCCTCTAAACCATAACTCCCAAAGTTTTCCCAAAGAGACTTATGAGCTTGGATCATAAGTCGAAGATGAGATAATGTACCTTAGGTTTTGTTGTCATTTTGTGTAAATATGGGCTCTTGTTGAAGAAGCCGCTTGCCATAAGTGTAAGAGAGGTAATATGGGCCGTGAGCTTTGATTCATTACTTGAGCCTGATCCATATGTTGATGTTGATGATATCATGGGGTTATGATCCCAATTGATGAAAGATGAAATGTGGACCATGAATCCACCTCTTGAAGTAAGGATCTCATGGGCTGTGTGAGCCCAATCCATGTAGTTGAATGAGATATGAGCTTATTTTGGGCTTTAAAGAGATTTATCCAAAAAATTAATAATATGTTGATGTGGCATAGGTTGCCAATGAAGTAATGACACGTGGGCCGAAAAAAGGGTCCTCAACAGTGTTCAAAGAAGTGAATGATCTATAACTGTAACACATACAAAAACACATTTTACAATAAAAAATAAATTTGAGAAAAAATACTTTTTTTTTTTTTTTGTTGAGAAACAAATACCTTGTCTTAACTACTAGACCAATTAGACAATTTTTTTTAAGAGCATCATTGGACTAACTCAAATATTAGGGGAGACCAAGTCGCATCATATGTTGAAACTCTCTCTCTCAAAAAAAAAAAAAAAGGTCCCATTTTTGTAGGCTAATTATTAAAATGTTAAATATTTATATATAGTATTAAGACATTTTCAAAATTGTAGCTCCGCACCTTGTATATAAAACCAAAGATATTTAACTTTTAGTTGACTGAATAATATTTGTCACATAAACTTTTGAAGTCTCGTAATTTACATGTCATCATTCTATTTGTGCACACCCAAAACGAGATTAACGAGCTAACTTTCTTTTGAGCTCACAATCTATTTGTGATGTGGGCTTTGAATTTCCTACTTTTGGTGATTCTAGCTTAGAGACTTAACAATACCTCTCCAACCTTTGTATTCCTTCCCTTTCACTCTTGTGACTCTATTGCTCTCAACTCTAAGCTTTCTCTAGAACCTTTCAACAACCCTTTCCCTTTCTTGGTTTCTCATATTTATAGCCTGAAATTAGTGGAGGAATTATGATTACTCTTATGGTTAGTGGGAAAGGAGGTCCAATGTTGTTATCGTTAAGTGGGTGTTTAGTTAGGAATGAGGTGTGGTGAGAGTGGCATTGAAACTGGTTCCCACTTAAGTAGAACTGCTCGGCAGCAACATTCCTCATGGCACTATTGTGCAACTAAGAAGAGGCAAAATCGAGAAGATTTCTTAACGCTCGGTAAGGGGTTCACCAGGCGTGATCCGGGTGATCAAGTATAGTGCACACTAATTAAGGTCGTTGGTCCAATGGGCTTTAAGGTGGCCTGAGGCCTGGGCCTAGGGTCGGTATGGGCCATACTGTTGGGCTGGAGGTCAAGGCCCAAATGGGCCTGGATATCCCAGAGCCGTACATTAGCCCCCCCTTGATTCATGCTTGGTTCTCGAGGACGAATCAAGGAATCCAAGAGGCAGTAACTATCGGGGAAGCTCAACGGGTAGCTTTTGGACGGTTGAGAAACCCATCAATATGCCCTCAAAAGGTGCGTTGCATCTGACTGCTGGTTCATCATAATACATATTATAGAATAGATACAACCACAATTGATCAACTATAATACTCATTTGAAAATCCAATTTAACTGTGAATTTATTGAGATGTTATTATATATGGTAGAATGTATTGAGTTTTAAGTAAAAGTTGATGTGGTAATCTCTTATTGGATGGTGTAAAATATGAGTTTTACATTCCATCCTTACCAAATTCAGACTATATATATATATATATTATGAGTTCAATTATATCTTATATCTAAACCTCTGATTAGAATCTTGCCACATTATATTTTATTTAATTAATAGAATAAATAGTTTCATATACAAACACAATAATAATAAAATAATTATCATAATAAATATCTGTAAAAATACAACCATAATAAATTCCTATTCATAACTACCATTATTATATAATTTCATGTTTAATTTTTAATAAACAAGCACAATAGAAATAAGTGTCTATTGATAACTATCATAATTTTCAATTTTCAAATTTTTATATAAAATTAAAAAAATGGAAAAATACTTTTTTAGATAAAATTATATGTTATCAAACTTTCTCATGCATTATACGAGTTGTTGACTATTATACTCAATCTAATGGTTATATATATATATATATATATAACATGTTATTAATCTTCAATTCACATGCAGCATTTTAAAAAATAAAATAAAAGGATTACTAGTAGTTTTGCTAACTAATTTATATTTTTTTTTTTAAAAAAAAACTTGTTAAAAAAGGTAATTATTAGGTAATCCTAGAGTATGGTGATGTAGTACTCACTCCTCTCACATTTAAGATATATTTCACTAATTAAATTTGGTAAGATCCACCATGATTGTGAGATGATGGATTGAGCACCACATTACCATATTCTTGGAGTATGTAATAATTTTCTGCTAAACAATTACCTATATTGACAATCACAAAAACAAACTTGAGTAGGTTATTGTCTAACCATATGCTCAATTATAATTTAAATAAAATTGGGAATATTCGTAAAATAGGGTTAAAAATATATCAATTTCAATATATATATATATATATATATTCAAAATAAAAGATCTAATTAAGCATATAAATATCTAATGACATCTTAATACAATATTAATTATTGAGCTCTCTTTCTGCAATATAAACATAGAGAACTCAACATTTCTTTTTACCGAAAATATGTATTAATCCAGTCCTAAAATTATAATATATATAAGTATTGAGGAAATAAATTAAACAATACAATTGTAAAAGTATATTAGACATATATTATATAAGAAGATCCACACAGATATAAATGGAAACAATTGTTTAAAATATTTGCACCAGTATTAAATTGTTTAAAATTATACCGTAAATATGTTATTATGTCAATTTTTTTTTTTTTTTTTTCATTTTAGTTTCTTAGGACAAATTATCAACTCATGTTTTAAGATACTATGAAATATATGTACATTTTGTATCATATATATTTTATCTTGTATTGGAGGGGTTAAGAACGTTTTTATATTTGGATCCCAGGCTAAATACTAGATCGACTTTTAGGCACAAACTCCGACTAAGTTGTTCAATTTGACACATCCAAACCCGATCGTGCATTTTGTTCCAGAGTTGGAGTCCTCCCTAAGAAGCTTTGAAAACATCGTTATGTGTCTAATTACAATAAGCTAAAGGGAAATAGAGGAGAGTTGGCCGAAAATAAGCTAATTTTGGACTAATTCTACTCAACTCCTTCTCCCTTTCTCTCAATCCAAACGGACCATAAATGCTATTGGACTCAATCCAGCCAAGCATTTTAGGAGAGATTAGTGAAACCCTGACCTCATGTCACCTTAGCCAACCTAAGGAGATAGAAAGTCGTTAGGATATCTCCCTTTCCTTGTAGGGAAACATTAACTAACTCCACTAATTCCACCAACCTTCATTTGTAAATACCTATCTAATTTATAGAAAAATGTATGAAAAACACTATTGCCATTACTGATACTCATTTATTTCCTTGCCAAACTCTATTTTATTTATTTATTTAATCTTTGAAGGATTAGAGATTGAGTGATTAATCCTTGATCTCGGGAGTAGGTTCTAATTTTACCATATAGGAATAATCATAGTTGTTGATTTGTGGATTCCCTTTTGTTGTGGTTAGAAAAGATAGAACTAGTAAGTAAATCGAAACAAGAAACACACTCATTTTGCCTCGAGTTAAATTATAGTAATTTTGGTCAAATTTTGATTTGCTCAAAAAACTAAAATTATGTTTTTTTTTTTTAAATTTTTTTTTAATTTTATTTCTTATAATTTCATTGATGATAAGTAAATATAAGTGTTAAATTTGTATTTGTGTGTGTATACATATAGAATTGACGAATACCAAAATATCCCGTTTCAATAAACAAAGCCATAAACGAGCATCTCCATTCGGCGGGATCCTTAGCCAACCTAAGGAGATAGAAAGTCGTTAGGATATCTCCCTTTCCTTGTAGGGAAACATTAACTAACTCCACTAATTCCACCAACCTTCATTTGTAAATACCTATCTAATTTATAGAAAAATGTATGAAAAACACTATTGCCATTACTGATACTCATTTATTTCCTTGCCAAACTCTATTTTATTTATTTATTTAATCTTTGAAGGATTAGAGATTGAGTGATTAATCCTTGATCTCGGGAGTAGGTTCTAATTTTACCATATAGGAATAATCATAGTTGTTGATTTGTGGATTCCCTTTTGTTGTGGTTAGAAAAGATAGAACTAGTAAGTAAATCGAAACAAGAAACACACTCATTTTGCCTCGAGTTAAATTATAGTAATTTTGGTCAAATTTTGATTTGCTCAAAAAACTAAAATTATGTTTTTTTTTTTTAAATTTTTTTTTAATTTTATTTCTTATAATTTCATTGATGATAAGTAAATATAAGTGTTAAATTTGTATTTGTGTGTGTATACATATAGAATTGACGAATACCAAAATATCCCGTTTCAATAAACAAAGCCATAAACGAGCATCTCCATTCGGCGGGAATCCTTATTGTGATTCTCATCATGTGAAACATCTTCACCTACTAGTAGATTACTAGTGATGCTCCCAATTAAAACATGTGCTGATGTGCCTCGTGTTAATTTGGATCTGCAAATTTTTTTTGGTATCTGTCTATGTGACGAATATTTTGTCCATCTTCAACTCACGCGGTGACATATAATATTGCAATGGATTCTTCTTTTATTATTATTTCTTTTCTGTTGGGTTGAAAATATATTGCAATGGATTCTTGATAGGTTAGCAGTTAACAGCTACTTTCTTTGACCATCGATCGCCTCCATTTATTGTTCCTTGATTGCTAGTTACCTACACCACCCACTTGCCTTTTACCTAATTCCCCTAAACGCCCTTATCTTTCTTCCCCTCAACTCCCAACTTCCAACATCCCACTTCTTCAATAATCCTCCAATACCAATGGAATTGGAGGTGGACCCAATTTTTGTTTTTTACTTCTAGTTTACATAGATAAATATGGAGTCTATGCAAATGAAAATGGAAAGACCTTCGGGACTCTTAAGCTTTCTTGAACGTAATCGCATATACTCCCATATGGGTCACTTATAATAGTCAATATAAACCCCGCCCTGTCCCAATCAACCAGATTTTGAATAATGGACCAAAAAATAGAGTCTCTTTTTTACTTTCTTCTTTTTCCAAAGTACTCCTATGGTGGTTGAGCGATCTATCCCCTCATGGAACTACTCTCCATTAATTCAAGTCTATCATCCCAACCTTTTTTTTTTTTTTTTTTTCCAGTTGATATTCTAATAAGCTGTCCTGTGCTTGCGTTCCAATATTGTTCAGCTTCAATTCTCTCTCTCTTGCTGTCTCTCTCTCATCCAACCAACTGTTCCAATTCGTGTAGCCCTGTAGGCCTAATTGCTTTTAATTCATTACGATTTCCTTTTTGGACGGAAATTACTTATTTATTATATTATATAGTTCAGCTTCTCATAGTCTTGTTGTTTATATAAGTAAACTACAGAACGCCATTTCTTGTTCAAGCACCCAAAATCACTTAGAGAGATCACATATTCACACGACAGAAAAAAAGAGTCAGAGAAGGAAACCAAAAAAAAATATGGAAAGTAGCATAGAGATGGATAAGGAGAGATTAACGGCGGAAATGGCCTTTAAAGACTCGTCTTCCGCCGTTATCAAAATCCGGCAACGCTTGCCGGATTTCTTACAATCCGTGAAGCTCAAGTACGTGAAATTAGGGTATGGGTATTCATGTAACCCTGCCACTATTTTCATGTTCCTTCTAATTGTTCCTCTACTGGTATCCATAGGGTTTCAGCTCACCGGTCTAGAACTGGACCGGGTGTCTGAGTTATGGAGAACCCGGGCGGTTTGGTTGGATGATGTCAATGCAGCCACAAGACTAGCTGGTTCAGCCTTTTTTGTCATCCTCTTAGGCCTCTACTGGGCCAAGCGGTCTAGACCGGTTTATCTCGTGGACTTTGCGTGTTATAAACCGGACGATGAAAGAAAAGTAACCCGGGAATTCTTCTTGAAGATCTCTGAAGACACAGGTGCATTCGAAGAAGACACTCTTCACTTTCAGAGACGAATAACGACCCGGTCCGGTTTAGGCGACGAGACATACTTGCCTAGAGGAATCACTTCCAGCCCACCAAACTTATGCATGGAAGAGGCAAGGTCCGAGGCTGAGGCTGTTATGTTTGGTGCATTGGATGCGCTTTTTCAACAAACTGGGGTTAACCCAAAAGAGATTGGCATTGTTATTGTCAATTGCAGCTTGTTCAATCCAACCCCATCTTTGTCTTCCATGATTGTCAACCACTACAAGCTCCGCACCGACATAAAGAGTTTCAACCTAGGCGGTATGGGCTGCAGTGCGGGACTTATTTCAATCGACCTAGCCAAAGACCTTTTGAATGCAAATCCTAACACGTATGCTATAGTGGTAAGCACAGAAAACATAACTTTGAATTGGTATTTTGGCAATGACCGGTCTATGTTGTTGTCGAATTGCATATTCCGCATGGGTGGTGCGGCTGTACTGTTGTCGAACCGAGCAAGAGATCGTAGCCGATCCAAGTATCAATTGGTCCACACGGTTCGGACCCATAAAGGGTCAGATGACAAGAACTACAACTGTGTGTACCAGAGAGAAGATGATAAAGGTACAATTGGGGTGTCACTAGCTCGAGAGTTAATGGCAGTGGCAGGTGACGCATTGAAAACAAACATAACAACTTTGGGTCCCTTGGTTTTGCCAATATGGGAGCAATTAATGTTCTTTGTAACGCTAGTGAGAAAGAAGGTTTTGAAAGCCAAAGTGAAGCCATATATACCGAATTTCAAGCTTGCATTCGAGCACTTTTGTATACACGCAGGAGGGAGAGCGGTTTTGGAAGAGTTGCAGAAGAATTTGCAGCTTACTGATTGGCATATGGAGCCCTCTAGGATGACTTTGCATCGATTTGGTAACACTTCGAGTAGTTCTTTGTGGTATGAATTGGCTTATACGGAGGCTAAGGCTCGGGTTTCCCGGGGCGATCGGGTCTGGCAGATTGCTTTCGGGTCGGGTTTTAAATGTAATAGTGCAGTTTGGAGGGCGCTTAGGGAGATTCCGGTACCCACTCAGGACTGCCGGGCTAACCCATGGGTTGATTCAATTGATAGGTACCCGGTTAAGGTTCCACTTGCATAGTATTTGCTTTAGTTGGTTGGGTATACGGTGTCAACTGTCTAAATTGAAGAGGATCTTCAATTTCTATCTCGATCTGTGGCTTTTTTGTTATTGTTTTTTTTTTTTTTTTTTCCTTATCCTCATTTACCTTCATATGCTACAAGTGTACACAACAATGAGGGATTCTTAATACAGGACTTTCGCATGCCATGTACACACTTTAGTGGTTAGTGTTATATAATGCAAATAATATTGCTTGGTGATTAGAGGTAAGTCCACCTCAAAATGTTTTTTTTTTTAATGAAATGTTAATGGGAGATAATAGTTTTTATTTTTATTTTTATTTTTTATTATTCCATAGTTACAGCAATGAAAAAAAAAAGATTTGAACCATAATATTCTAAGAGCAAGTTATGCCACTAAGTTAAAAGGTTACTTGATTGAGTTGATTCCATCAATATAAACAAGAAACAAAGTAAATTTAGAGTTTGTTTGAGAACAATTTATTTAACTGAAATTGAAATTTTTTTGCAGAAAGTGCTGTAAATAAAGCTAAAAGGTAGCTGAAAATAGTACAATGAGACCCATAAATAGTACCAAAAAGTGTAATAAGTCTTATGAATAGTAAAAAAAGTAAGTTGAATAATAGTAAAAATAAGTTAAATAGTAAAAAAAACTGGTTTTTTAAACCAATACCAAATGCAACCTTAATATAAGTTTTTTTTGTACAAGTTATTCATGTGTCTAGTAATGTTTTCCTATTATGAATCAAGATTTTAAGAAGTGCATTGTCATTGCTTATGAATTAAAAGCATAGTTAAATTAGCAACATAAGACATATTTGGGATTGCCATCCTTGGTGGGTAAGTCTAAATGCAATACTTTTCGAAATCTGAAAAAGAGGTTGGATAATAAATTAGCATGATGGAAGAAAAAAAAAATGCTTTCACAAGTTGGAAAAGAGATTCTTATTAAGGCAGTTGCACAAGCAATACTGACGTACACTATGAGTGTCTTTAAATTACCAAACACTTTATGTAATGAGATGACAAGCATGGTTCGAAAATTTTGGTGGGGGCAAACTAATGAAAAAACTAAGATGATATGGCTTAGTTGGGACAAAGTTTGTACTCCAAACGAGGAGGGTGGCTTAGATTTTTGAGATCTTAAAGTTTTTAATCTTACACTTTTGGCCAAACAAGGGTGGAGGCTTCAAACAAATACATCATCTCTGGTCTATAAAGTTTTAAAGGCAAGGTATTTTCCAGATAGTGACTTTATTGGGGCTGAATTGGGCTCTCGACCATCTTTTGCATGGTGAAGCATTATGGCACACAAAATATTGTCAGAAAAGAGAGTAAATGGCAGGTGGGTGATGGGAAATCAATCGGTATTTGGACTGATAAATGGCTTAATGATCCATCTTATTTACAAGTGTTGTCCTAGCCAAGTACCATCCCTGCTCAATCTACAGTGAGTGTACTCATTGATCCCTAAACAAGTGCATGGCGTGAAGAGCTAGTGCGTTGAGTTTTTATTCCAGCAGATGTCTGTTCAATCCTCAACATTCCTTTAAATAGTTGCCTTCCACATGATAGGCTAGTGTGGGCTTATACTCCAAAGGGACGGTTTACAGTTTGAAGTGCTTACAAGCTTGTAATGACTGAATTTCTGGCGAAGGTGAGATCCTCCAATGCTGATACACACAAAACATTTTGGAGAAAATTGTGGGGCTTGAATTTGCCAAACAAAATTAAGTCTTTTTCTTGGGGAGTTTGTCGTAATATCCTCCCCATAAAAATGAATCTACGTCAGCAACAGGTGTGAAGCTTGCGGTCTGGGGAAAGAATCTAGTGGCCATGTGTTCTGGGAGTGTGGAAAAGCATAGTAAGTGCGGAGTTTATCCCGTATTGTGTTTGAGACACATGGAATCCATTGTCAAGAATTTGCGGACCTGGTATGGTATTTGACTTTCATCCAACACGTTGGAGATGACACTTTAGAGATGATTTTTTTGGTAGCTTGGTGCATGTAGTTCAATAGGAATGCGGTCCGACATGGGAGTGTTTGTCAATCGACAATAGTGGTGGTGCAGAAAGCTCGGACTTTACTTGCTGAATTTCAGGGAACAAACTATGTTATTGCTTCACCGAGGATGGAGATGAATGATTTATGGACATTATCAATGACCCCAAATTACAAGGTGAACATGGATGGTGCAGTTTTTAGTCATATTCAAGAGTTTGGGGTTGGGGTGGTGATCTGTGATCATGAAGGAAGGGTTGTAGTAGCAATGAGCAAGAAACTTCTTCAACCTTTGGGTCCGCTGGAGATTGAAACGAAAGCTATGGAAATTGGAGTGTCTTTTGCATGGAATGCTAGTATAAGAGATGTGGTAGTTGAAAGTGATTCCAAGATTGTAGCTAACACTCTACTAGGATTATGTACTCCTCTTATGGTTGTCTCAAATGTTCTGAATGGTATTGCATACAAATTTCAAGATTTTAGATCAATTCAAGTGTCTTATGTGAAACGTCAATAAACCTGCACATCTTCTAGCAAAGTTTTCCAAAGAAATAGATAATAATAATAATAACAATAATAATAATAATAATAATAATAATAATAGGTGAAACTGAGAGAAACTCAAATTAGAATTCCAAATTAGAGTTCTAATTTTGCGCCATGTGTTCTAAATTATTTATTCTTAAAGAATTCTATTTCTAAATTTTAGAATCAAATATGAGATCACATCATAAATATTCATCCAAGTGAGTTATTAAGTACAAAAACTAAAAAGTCTAGAATAAATGAATCGTAAAAAACAAAAAGTGCTTCACAATATGTATAAATTTTTTTCAATGGACAATTTACATTAATAATATCCTTACAATCTTTTTTTTGTTTTTTAAAGTTAATAAAATATAAAAATGACTATCAATAGTATTTAAATTATATATATATATATATATGAATTATATTATTTTTTTTTTTTTTTTTTCCTTATCCTCATTTACCTTCATATGCTACAAGTGTACACAACAATGAGGGATTCTTAATACAGGACTTTCGCATGCCATGTACACACTTTAGTGGTTAGTGTTATATAATGCAAATAATATTGCTTGGTGATTAGAGGTAAGTCCACCTCAAAATGTTTTTTTTTAATGAAATGTTAATGGGAGATAATAGTTTTTATTTTTATTTTTATTTTTTATTATTCCATAGTTACAGCAATGAAAAAAAAAAAGATTTGAACCATAATATTCTAAGAGCAAGTTATGCCACTAAGTTAAAAGGTTACTTGATTGAGTTGATTCCATCAATATAAACAAAAAACAAAGTAAATTTAGAGTTTGTTTGAGAACAATTTATTTAACCGAAATTGAAATTTTTTTGCTGAAAGTGTTGTAAATAAAACTAAAAGGTAGCTGAAAATAGTACAATGAGACCCATAAATAGTACCAAAAAGTGCAATAAGTCCTATGAATAGTAACAAAAGTAAGTTGAATAATAGTAAAAATAAGTTGAATAGTAAAAAAAACTGGCTTTTTAAACCAATACCAAATGCAACCTTAATATAAGTTTTTTTTGTACAAGTTATTCATGTGTCTAGTAATGTTTTCCTATTATGAATCAAGATTTTAAGAAGTGCATTGTCATTGCTTATGAATTAAAAGCATAGTTAAATTTGCAACATAAGACATATTTGGGATTGCCATCCTTGGTGGGTAAGTCTAAATGCAATACTTTTCGAAATCTGAAAAAGAGGTTGGATAATAAATTAGCATGATGGAAGAAAAAAAAAATGCTTTCACAAGTTGGAAAAGAGATTCTTATTAAGGCAGTTGCACAAGCAATATTGACGTACACTATGAGTGTCTTTAAATTACCAAACACTTTATGTAATGAGATGACAAGCATGGTTCGAAAATTTTGGTGGGGGCAAACTAATGAAAAAACTAAGATGATATGGCTTAGTTGGGACAAAGTTTGTACCCAAACGAGGAGGGTGGCTTAGATTTTTGAGATCTTAAAGTTTTTAATCTTACACTTTTGGCCAAACAAGGGTGAAGGCTTCAAACAAATACATCATCTCTAGTCTATAAAGTTTTAAAGGCAAGGTATTTTCCAGATAGTGACTTTATTGGGGCTGAATTGGGCTCTTGACCATCTTTTGCATGGTGAAGCATTATGGCACACAAAATATTGTCAGAAAAGAGAGTAAATGGCAGGTGGGTGATGGGAAATCAATCGGTATTTGGACTGATAAATGGCTTAATGATCCATCTTATTTACAAGTGTTGTCCTAGCCAAGTACCATCCCTGCTCAATCTACAGTGAGTGTACTCATTGATCCCCAAACAAGTGCATGGCGTGAAGAGCTAGTGCGTTGAGTTTTTATTCCAGCAGATGTCTGTTCAATCCTCAACATTCCTTTAAATAGTTGCCTTCCACATGATAGGCTAGTGTGGGCTTATACTCCAAAGGGACGGTTTACAGTTTGAAGTGCTTACAAGCTTGTAATGACTGAATTTCTGGCGAAGGCGAGATCCTCCAATGCTGATACACACAAAACATTTTGGAGAAAATTGTGGGGCCTGAATTTGCCAAACAAAATTAAGTCTTTTTCTTGGGGAGTTTGTCGTAATATCCTCCCCACAAAAATGAATCTACGTCAGCAACAGGTGTGAAGCTTGCGGTCTGGGGAAAGAATCTAGTGGCCATGTGTTCTGGGAGTGTGGGAAAGCATAGTAAGTGTGGAGTTATCCTGTATAGTGTTTAAGACACATGGAATCCATTGTCAAGAATTTGTGGACCTGGTATGGTATTTGACTTTCATCCAACACGTTGGAGATGACACTTTAGAGATGATTTTTTTGGTAGCTTGGTGCATGTAGTTCAATAGGAATGCGGTCCGACATGGGAGTGTTTGTCAATCGACAATAGTGGTGGTGCAGAAAGCTTGGACTTTGCTTGCTGAATTTCAGGGAACAAACTATGTTATTGCTTCACCGAGGATGGAGATGAATGATTTATGGACATCACCAATGACCCCAAATTACAAGGTGAACATGGATGGTGCAATTTTTAGTCATATTCAAGAGTTTGGGGTTGGGGTGGTGATCTGTGATCATGAAGGAAGGGTTGTAGTAGCAATGAGCAAGAAACTTCTTCAACCTTTGGGTCCGCTGGATATTGAAGCGAAAGCTATGGAAATTGGAGTGTCTTTTGCATGGAATGCTAGTATAAGAGACGTGGTAGTTGAAAGTGATTCCAAGATTGTAGCCAACACTCTACTAGGATTATGTACTCCTCTTATGGTTGTCTCAAATGTTCTGAATGGTATTGCATACAAATTTCAAGATTTTAGATCAATTCAAGTGTCTTATGTGAAACGTCAATAAACCTGCACATCTTCTAGCAAAGTTTTCTAAAGAAATAGATAATAATAATAATAATAATAATAGGTGAAACTGAGAGAAACTCAAATTAGAATTCCAAATTAGAGTTCTAATTTTGCGCCATGTGTTCTAAATTATTTATTCTTAAAGAATTCTATTTCTAAATTTTAGAATCAAATATGGGATCACATCATAAATATTCATCCGAGTTATTAAGTACAAAAACTAAAGAGCCTAGAATAAATGAATCGTAAAAAACAAAAAGTGCTTCACAATATGTATAAATTTTTTTCAATGGACAATTTACATTAATAATATCCTTACAGTCTTTTTTTTTTGTTTTTTAAAGTTAATAAAATATAAAAATGACTATCAATAGTATTTAAATTATATATATATATATGAATTATATTATGCATCTTATTGTATATTTTTAAGTGTATCCATGCATATGCATGAGGTTATAAGCTAGTATTAATAATTATGTAATATGGATAGAGGAAAATCCATCACTGATTGAGTCACCTATTGCTCATGATGTACATAATTTATTTTCTTGTTAATAAAGTTACAAGTTTCTCATAAAAAAAAAAAGAAAAAAGAAAAAAGAAAAAAGCATAGTTAAAAAATTATAATACATGGCATCAACATGTCAATTGGCCCATCAAAGGAAAAAAAGAAAAAAGAAAAAAGAAAAAGAGTCAATTGTCAAAAAAAAAAAAAAAATGAAATACTCTTCCAGAGACTCTTAGTAGGAAAATGACGCCACGATGGCAATCCAATTGATACCATCATTACTTTTGCCAATTAAACGCACACAAATTAATAATATGTGATGGTTAAGATCCACTGCATAGGATGCTAGTGTAATTAGGGGTGACAAAGTAAGCTTAAACCCATTTGTCTATCAAAACTCACCCACTTTAATTGAACTCAAATCCACCAAATTATTAGTTGGGTTAAATGGGCATTAGCCCAATTAGACCCAGTGATTATTGGGTTTTAACTAAAAACCCATTGAGCCCCATTTAACCCAAAAACAATATACCCAAATTCAACCCAGCTCTTCCCATATATATATATATAACACCAAAACAAAACAAAAACAGCCCTAAGACGTTTCAGTGTTTCAGGGTTTTCATTTTCCTTCATTTTCTCGGCTTCCAAACACTTCTCTCTCTCTCTCTCTCTCTCTCTCTCTCTCTCTCTCTCTCTCTCTCTCTCGCTTGCTCTCTCTCTTTCTCTCTCTAGCCCTCTCTCTAGCCCTCACAAGAACAATGAGGCACAACAAACACAGCACAGAGACCAGTGGATTTCTTGATGTGGCGATGTGGGGGTTTTGGCGTTTGTGTTTGTGTTTCAGCATGATTTCGGGCTGGGTTTTGGGTTTTGTTTGCATTTCAGGTTTGTGTTTCGGGCGAGAGTTTCGGCCTCTCTCTGCATTTTGGGCTAGTTGTTCTTGATCTGGGTTGCTCATATTTCTGCTCTTTTTCTGATTTTTCTGATCTAGTTTTCTGCTTGTTTTTGCTCATATTTCCGATCTGTTTGTTTTTTTGGTTTTTTTTTTATCTGGTTTCGATCTGCGTTTTTTTTTTTTTTTGGTCTCAGACCACTGAGTCTCGCTTCTTAGGAACCATATCCGCTTCTTAGAGTGTTTTTTTTTGTTTGTTTGTTTGTTTGGTTACTGAGAAAGTGCGGGAAATGGAAGCTAAATGCTTAATAAATTAGACCCCTTTTTATGTTTTAAAAAAAAAAAAAATTGTTGTTTAGATAGTGCTATTTGCATGCCGAGAAAGTGTAAGAAAATAAAAGGAGAAGGATGATCCAATTTGAAGAAAGTTTGTATCTTTTGTTTAATTTGATTTTTTGGGAAAGTAGAGTGAAGACTAGAGAGAGTGGAAAAAGGAATCCAAGAACGTGTTGAGATTTTCACTTTAATGACATTTTGGTAATTTTGATAATTGGGTAATTGGGTGAGTTGGGTTTACCCATAATAGTTGGGTTGGATTTTGATTTGGGTTAGAGCAATTAGTTAAATGGGTTTTAATAGGTAAATGAGTTTTATATACCCAACCCAATTATGCCTACTCCACACCTACCCAAACCCACCCATATGACACCTCTGTGTAATGCCTGACTTGGCTTATTAATGTTCAAACACACAGAAGAAAGGTCTTTGGCTTTTACATATGAATTTGTTTTGTGGCTAGACAACATATAGATTATCAACTTTTTGTTCTAGATGTACAATCTGACTTGGATTTATAGCTAAAGGTTGGCTCCCTAAAATTCACCAAGAACTGAGTCGATTTAGTTTGGTCAAATCCATTAGCTTCCAACAATTTTCAGAAAAAAAGAAAAGAAAAGAAAAGAAAATCCAACAATTAGCTGTTTCTTAACAATAAGCCATAAACATGGTTGGTCTAATTTTTATAGCATTTTATTTCCTCTTTGAATATAGGTGTCCTTTTCGACAGGTTGAGTGTTATAAACGCAAGCTTACTTCGCAGCTCAATTGGAGAAACGTGTTTTGTGTGAGTTTTACTTGGATGTCCTCTACCAAAAGTTCCATTTTAAAGATGAATCAAGCAGTAGGAAAATACTTGTTGCACCACACATTTATACATGGAAATTGTTTTGAAATAGGAACTTGAAGTCATGATTTTACTTGAAAATCGTGACTTGATGTCATATTTTTAGTGTAATTTTTATGTGTGTAATAAACAATACTTTTTTTTTTTATCTAAAAAAACTACTTTAATTGATACCGTGAAAGATCCGAAGAGACCCACTGAGAGAAATCTGCACCTTTTTTTTTTGGGGGGGAACTTTTTGGACCAATTAGGTTGAAAATAGTTGTCTTGTGTATGCTGTCCAGTACAAATGGTCTTCATAACTTTATTATTATCACAACAAACTCTATTACTCTACAACTCACCATTGGTTGAACCCTTAAAAAATAGTTTTTAATGATCAGAATAATAATATAAGATGTAGTACAAACTTTATAGATGCCAAAATATAATATAATAATGAAAATTTAAAATTTAAAATTTAAATAGATAAAAGGTAGTAACTTTCTAACAATCACATCGTATATATATAAGTAGAATGTAGAATAGTCATTTACCTTCATATTCATAGTTCTTCACTTCCTTGATAATTTGATAGTTGAGAGTGAAAAGAGTTGAACCATCAATGTCAACCACTTGAGCTACAAGACTCTTAATATTCATTGTTTATTTCTCCTTTATGTTGTACACACTATCTTTGTTAGAGGAAATTTAACACACACGACTAAATATTGATTAGATCATTTTCAAGGTTCAGTGTAGTACCCATTCTTATAAATATTACTTTTATTGTATTACAATTAGGTTGATCAGTGGTTGGTTTACTAATCTTCATTTATATCCCACAAACTTGCATTATGGTTTTTTCTTAACTACAAGGTTCTCTTTGTCTCATGTATATCTCGATTTCGGTCGGGGTAGATTAACCACCCGGATTGGCTATAATGTTCCATACTCGTACTAAGAGTTTAATTGGTGGAAAGGGAATGAATACATGGTTATATGGAGATATTTTGTGATCTATAGACCAACAATCATTAAGATTTTAAGGTGTGATTAGTCATTTACTTATGGTTAGTTCTATTACCGAACATAACTTAAAGGGAGGTCTTGAGCACTCCTAACCTAAGAACAAGTCATAATCATGTCTCAAACTAGAAGTACGAGTTTAGAATTTTAGTTACATGTGGGGAAGCCAATAAGTAAACCCACAAAACTAGTCTTACGACATTATAACATTTTAACTGACTCTTGGGGTTTTACCTAGTGTAAATTAAAATGTTGGCTTTTAGCTTTTAGGGTGAAATGATTGATTGTGAAATATTTGCACCAAGAATGATGCAAATGGCGGCATCAATAGTTTTAGTGTGATGTGTGTTTGAAACCTTGGGAGGACGCGCTTTAAATTTGGGAAATCATTTTTAAAAAAGGGAATATCATTGTGTTAGCATTAGGGAAAATTTTGTTTTATCATTTTTATTTTGGGTTAATTTCATCACATTTAAAAATTTAATCTTAATCTATGGCCCATTAACTAATATCTAAATCAATGGTCATGGTAATAATTCAATATAATTTTTGAATAGTTAAATAGAATTATATAAATTCAATTGTTGTTATAGTTTTAGTATTTATGATACTCAGATTAGCAGGAAAATTTGCAACCTTTCTCTTTGATAAAAGATTTCCTTCTTCTAATTGAGTTCGAGAAATCTCCTCTAATTCTTTAGATGAAAAATCTCCTCTAACTCACAAGATAACGATCATATGATCATTGACGTGCTAAATCACCTACATCATTTAAACAAGTTACCTATGATTATTAAATATATTGTGCGAACAAAGTACATATAATACTCATTTCAGCTACCACTAAAAAGATTTGGATGAGAAATGTGCAAATGAGAACCCAAAGCATGAGGTCCAAACTAATTGATAAAAGCTGAAAAACCCCCAAGTCCAAGTCCAAGCCATGTGGGCTCTCTTCCCCACCACACCATCTCTTCCCCACCACACCATCTCACCCAATCTTCTTCCTCTCCCTCTCACCATCTCTGCCAACTCTCACCCACGGCGCCACCAATCAAAACCACCAAGAAACGACGCCGTCCTCACCAAAGACATCAAAGGCCTAGGCCACACCATCCTCGAAGTCACAGCAGTTAATTCCACTACCCCCAATCCCATCCCAAAACAACAAAAACAAGAAGACGAGGGAAGGCAGATTAGTGGGTCAGATGTGCTTCGGGCTCTTCAGAGAGCCGCTGCTCAGAAAAACGAGTTCAGTAAAAGTAAGAAAATGAAGAGTAAGAAGATGAAGAAGAATGCTAAGGGGGTTTCATCCTCTGTGGAAGAGGATAGTCTGGATTATAGTAAAGTGAGGCCCTTGTGCATAAAGAGTGAGTGGGGTGTGAGGTTGGTTGAGGTGGAGAAGCGCCTTCAGGAGCTTTCTGATACCCATTCATAATTCTAAGGCTTCCTTCTTTCTATGGTGTAATCAATTATTTTATGAATTTTGTTTTATAATTTGATAGTAACAACTCTGAGTATGGGGTATTTGAATTCTGGTTTTCCTTGTAAAAGTAGAGCAAGTTATGTTACCGTATGAATATGAGAGACCCTGTTGTCAAAGGTTTGGTATTTTCTTTTTTAATTATGTAGTTTGAACCTACGGACACTTTATTTGGGTGCCGTAACAGTGTTTTATCTGTTTTGTCATTTTATAATTTTTCAAATATTACTCGATGTATAGTATCTATACCGAGACCGTGTCTGTGCATCTTTGTTACCCATGTCGAAATGGCAGTTATTATATATATGGCATTATTGTTTTCTTCTGTTTAATAATTTGGTTGTTTGCTAAGATCTTTGCAGCTTAATGTACCATGAAAGCTGTCTAATAATTATGGAACAGAGCAGAATGGAAAAGAAAAAAAACTGTCAAAATTATAAAGGGTAATGCTAACGGGTGCCCTAAGGGCACCCGTTAAGAATTACTGAAATGCCATTGTATAATGGCAAGCCGTAAAAATCTGTGCAATGGAAGAGCGTGTGTCAGTTTGCTTAAATGGCAGCAGAATGTTGGCAAAGGAAAATGTATTATTGATATTTTGGAGAGAGTAACTACTACAGTGTTGCTAAATAATTGAAATGGAAAATGCATTTGTGGCAAGAGTGATGAAATGGGAGAACCAACAAGTGTCTTATTAAATAGTGCAGGTGGGTAGTGCAGTCCTTGTAAAAGGAGCTGCTAGCATGCTAGTCATAAAAGACAATATGCAGACGTGGGGAAACACAGCAGGATACTTATGCTCTGACCCTGTTCTTGACAATAAAGGGGTAGAGGAACCTAATAAATCACCAGACCTTAATCCACTCACTCTGAACACATTGGTTCAATTGAAAGTCCTGCAAAAGGAAACTGCTAGGATTATTTAGTTTTGGCAAATTCCGTGTCAAATATTTCGAAAATGTGATGGCATATGTTTACATGACATTTTGTTATTTGAATTGTATTCAATTGGGTCACCAAGGAAAAGAGGATTGAAAGTTGAAGTTGGGTCATCAAGGAGCTTCAGACACATATACACTTAGATTAGGTTAGTGTAAAAAATTTATCTTGTATAAAATAAAAAAATAAAAAAAAGTTGAAGTTGTTGGTCGACCCAAGTCTAGTAGGTAGCTGACTCGTACAGTAGCTAGCTGAGGCCCTTGAGGACATTGTTTTGTGCTAAATTTTGAAGGGTTCTTTTGTGAAAAATCTTCTTTTTTTTTTTGGTTAACAAAAATGAGGGCGTTTATGGTTGTATTAAACCCCCGGGTAGGGCGCCAGAACGACAGCGGTGAGGATCGCGGGATCACATACCACTCGTGCAGGGTTAACCCCACCAAGAATGCCCACCAACGAAAGGCTGTTGGCGTGAAAAATCTAACTTAATCATAACTGTGGTTTTATTTATTTATTTATTTATTTTTAAAAATAATTATTTATAAAACCCAAATTTATCTAGTGCATATTTGATATAGGACTCAATACACGCTCACACACAACACACTCAACGAATTTATTTTATTATCCAATCAATATAGGGTATCACTTGAGTACTATGAGTTATGCTAACAAAAGCATGCAAAACATATGGTTATAGCCTTACAAATACTTTGTTTCAACCTTTGATCTTTTTGTTTTGAACTCAGCCAAGAAGCATGAATATAGTTGTGGGATACAGAATTTGATGTGAATTTTTTTTTTTTGAGAGATAATTACAATATGCTGCTAACTCCGCAGCTCGAATCATTTCTCCCCTAAACCCCCAAGCACTTTGTACATAGGGAGGTGCCAATTCAGCTACAAGGCCTTTGGTAATTTGATGTGAAATTGAGTATACAATTCTTTTAAAAGTTCTACCGCCATAATAAAATCTTACAATAAATAAGCTAAGATACCTTGTTTCAACCTTTGATCTTTCTGCTTTGGATTTGGCAAAGAAACCTAAATACAAATCTGGGATTCTGAATTTGATGTGAAATTGAATATACAATTCTTGTAAGTTCTACCGTCATAATAAAATCTTACAATAAATAAGCTAAAGTGTTAGCCCACTATAAGTCAAAATAAAATAAGATAAGATTATATCCAACCAAAGTGTTGTGAAATTTAGTTATGTTCATGGACTTTTTCTAAATTTTATGTTTTAAAACTTATTAGTGTTTTGGTATATGTTTCTTCAAGGCTGGGGAGTGGCGTGTGCGATTTAGATTCTCAATGTTCCGCCAATGATACATAATTTATAAATTTGGTCTTGTTTAACTTGCAAAAGATTAAGACTTTGTACCTTAGCCTCAGTGTTCCTGTCTTGCGGTTGGTGTTTTTTTGGATCCTTTCTCGCCACAGTCTTATTGGGTTTTGTCCAAATACACTTTGGCAAATTGCATATTTTGCGTGTGGAGAATTTCATTTACTTAGGCATAAGGATTTTTGTTGAAGTGCATAAGAAATTGTTTTACATGGGTGTAAAGTCAATTCAGTTGTTTGTTGTTCACGAATTCAAATGTTCTGCCATGATTTGCATTAAGAAAGTAGCAGTTTGTCCCCACCAAGTTATATCCATGAGTTGTCTAAGCTCTTACTGTTGTTCACGCTAATGCGATTACTAATTACGTTGCTTTAAGGTGATCCAATTTTTGAAACGTTGGGTGATAGCTGCATCATTTTGTAACTATTTTGACTGCTGTTCAAGATATACTTGGCTATTGAGTTTTTGTTTCACTTTAACACGTCTACAGCCTCTACCACATAATAAATCAATAGGAAAAATTGGAAAGCCATACACCTGCACGTCAATGAAGATCGCTCCCAACTAAGCTGCAGAACAACTACCTGATTTACTTCTTCACAAATATATGACCTACTCCAATCATTATGCATGCATTGTAGGTGGGTGGAAACCGTAGAATCTGCATGTATGTTTTGGTTTTCTGAAGCCCCACTATCAGAATCTAGCACAGAATTTCTGATTTGATCAACAGCCTGTAACTTTTGAAACATCTTACAATGGCATCTCTCTAAGTTTCATGTCCATGTTAGCCTGATTATCAGAATGATGAGAAAGTTTTCATTCAGTAAATATATTCAATGATCCCAATTAGTGATTTATTTATTCAGACTTTTCTCGGGTAATTCTCTGTTAGCGGATCTTCTCAACATCTTCTCAACAAGAGCAGGTTTAACCTGTACCTGTCCCACATCTTCTCAACAACCAAATAGTATATAACTAAATCATATTTTCAGAAAGTGAACAGCAACAACATTCACGTCCCACTTCTTATTTCCTACTTTGAAATTGTAATATCATTGTGTAACCCATGCACTAAAGAGATTGCCTAAAGTAATATTTGAAGTTGTTCATCAACTTGTGGCGGCCATGAAATACAAAAACCACATGAAGAAATTAAGTTGCACTTGGATGAATAATCAGAAGCGTAAATTCTATTGATCTAGCAACAGCAACATTTTTCAGCAATGCGTCAAAAAAAAATGTCAAGAAAAAGCATTTCAAACATTAAAGTTAATATATAAGAAACAAATACTGTTAATCAAAACCTAACAGCACTGGGGCACCAACATTTAAGTTAAGGGATACCTCACTTCCTAATTCTAAAATCTTTCTTCTTTTTTCCAAAAAAAAAAAAAAAAACTTTCTTTCCCTTTTTTTAAGTCCAGAGAAACAGAGAGGGGGCCACGGGGAGGGGGGAGGAGGATAAGGAAGGGGTTATTTCAATCGATGTAACTAGTCATTCAACTACAACATGTTGCTTTCCCAAAATGAAAAAAGAAAAACAGAAACGTCTTGCCAGTCCTCTACCACTAATAGGGTCGGTACCTCCTGCCACGATTGCCTTCATCACCACCTCCTCCTCGACCTGGTTGTCCACTTGGACCATTGCTCCGATCTATTCTGCGAGGCCGAGGGGATGGAGATGGAGATGGAGATGGTACCTGCACGCCTGGCTGCTGGCTGAAAAGAACACAAAGTCAATAAATTATTTAAAATGGTGGAATAATTAAAAAGTATAAACCACGTTTGAATTTAATGGCAACTTACAGAACATAACCAATTCGACCATCTGGTAGAACCATTGGGACCATATGCATTCCTGCTGGCATTGGACCCCTACCGTATATCACTGGCTGTTAATGTGAGCAAATCCATAAGATGGTATTCAACCAGTAAAGAAACTATGTCAAGATACAAAAATCCATGCAAGTACCTGCTGAAAACTAGTGGCAACGCCATATCCAGCCCCTAGAGAACCATATGGATTACCAGCAAAACCGCCATACCCAGGATGTGGAAGATGGTTTGGATGAGGCCCAGCATTATGGGGATAAGAACCTTCAAACTTTTTATCAGTCTGAGGTTTAGCAAGTACAACCTCCAACACTTGGCCTGCAGTTCAAATCCCTTTGAATAAATTGCTGTTGGAACCATAACAAATCCAATAATAATGACAGAAAGTTTGAAACCAGTTCATTTGACAACTCAGATTTTTTTCTATGTTCCAATCACATCTAATTAAATCAAAAAAATAAATTATAGACTAGAAGAAACCAGCCTACATTAGTAATTAGAAACCAACAGAAATAGCCCTGCCAAAACTATTATTATCATATCATCATTCCTTTTATATTTAAACTAACATCAATATGCTCCTAAGGTAACAATCTCTCGTGACAGTAATAACCATTGTAGTGAAATTTCTAATTTTTCTTATGCTGAAGAAAGTTTTATTCCCCCCCACCCCTCCCTCCCTCTATTGTTCTTTAGAAAAAGAACAAAGGCTAACAGCCATCACTTAGACCATAAGATAGCATTGAGGAAACCGGCATTAGATCTAATCATTCCACTTACGAGCCAAAATCATGATAGCATAACAATCTTCATTCTTGAAATCTATGATGACCTTTATGTCCTAATATAGCCTAAAGTCTACATTTATCAATTATTTATTTTTAAATAATTGGTGTATTGGGAGGTCTCAAAATAGGTTCAGAAAAAATTGACTCTGATCATTATGTCTTCAAGTAGGCATCAGCTGCATGTAGGTGCATTATAAGACAAAATTCCCATTGTGTGCTAAACCAGCAATTAATAGGTTTAACACGTAATGAACAAGGTTGTTGGCATGTGTTTGAGGTTCCCTAAACAGCATTATAGGATTTGTTGGAAAAATACCATCCATTTCATATTTCTCTGTATCTTTAACAGCCTTCAATGCACTTGATCTTTCAGCATAATGGATAAATCCAAAATCTCGTTTGCCACTAGCTTTGCCAGGTGGCATAACCACTTTCGTTACTTCTCCATGGCGCTGAAATAGTTCCTTCAGTTTTTCAGTACTAGTGTTCTCCGGAATGTTTTTCACATAAAGAGCCTTAACCTGGGAATGGCAAAACAAGTAAAACCATTTATTAGACCAGAAAATTAATTTTTTAGGTAGCAGTGAAAGGCAGTATAGGGTCTTCACAACTTTTCAGAAAAGACGATGTAGCATTTATATTTCTAACTCCACAAAAATAGAAGCAACTATAGATTTCCCCTGTAAAGTTTGCCAGCGTTTTCAAGAAGTACAAGTTATCAAATAAACAATACCCAAATTCAGCCAAAAATAAAAATAAAGAGAATATAACTGAAACATAATGCTTAACAGAGGCCCTTACATGATATTTAGAATTGAGATATCTAGGTACAGTCTGCAACTTAAGAGATCAGGGTTAACTAGGTCAAACAATGTTTTACATGGAGCCTTTCAAGTCAGGGTAAAACCATTGGCATGGTGTTAATTTCAGACAAAAATATTCTCATGGGCAATCATAAAAGATCCATTAGATTATTTGCATACTGTCAAGGACTCAAGCATCCATTACCACCATACCTATATAGAACTCTATGAGATAAACATTGAATACCATTAAGTGAGAAATTTTTTAGATATAATGGTTTACTTCATCAGATGCTATACTACATATTTTAGATTTTTTTTTATCAGTAAGTAAAGAGCTTTATAATTGATGTAAAGAAAAAGGCCGCGAGTATACTAAGGACACTCAATAAAAGAGAAAGAAAAATAAACATAGAAGACTGCACAACAATTAAGCCATTGATAATCTGCCCAGAAAATCCAGGAGATCCATCTCTGACCCATCAACAGAAGCTTGCTTCCATTCAAACAAAGAACATAACAGCTGAGATTTGATTTGAATAATTGACTTTATTCAGGGTCGGCAATAAATGTGTGTGGCTAATGTCCTACCAACATGAAATAAAAATAAAGCAAGTGAAGAGTCATAATAACAGGCTATCAACTAAGTAACTCAACAAGCACAATGAGCAGCTCCATATTATTAGGTCACTATTAGGGCCATTAGTTAAAAAAATTTAAATGAGCTCTCTTCTCTGTCTGCCTTCTATCCCCCACCCCAAAAAAGGGGGATCTAACCACCAAAATTTCCTTCTCATATTCAACTTCAGCAGTACTTTTTCATGTTGATAAAAAAATGATCATATTTCATTTCAATCGTCTTGCTATGGAGCCATGATAACATTTCCTAATACTTCATACATCTTCAAGTGGAACTTATACAAGAAAAATCCACTTATTCATGTCAATGAATCACGAAACTTTTTCTCCATATTGTTTTTATTGGAAAAGTTGGCTTGAATTGTCAAAGCCAACATTAAATGAATGTTTTGTCTTGCATGCATTTTCAGAGAAAGTGGAAAGCCAACAACCAAGTTTGTCTAGCGTGATTTGCTAAGTTGCATGCCCATACTTGATTCCTCACATGTAAGCAAAATTCTATGACTATGCAAGTTTCATGCGCTGAAACTGTTACAACTTTGGCTGAATAGGATGGTTATAGAGGCAAAATATGGGAATGTTTGGAATGGTTGGTGCACGAAAAAGGTGACAAGTGCTTATGGTGTTAGCCTGTGGAGATTCATTAGAAGTGGCTGGTTGAATTTTTCTAAACTCCTTCTGTATGATGTGGGGGATGGTACTAGAGTGAAGTTTTGGAAGCATGTGTGGTGTGGGGATTGTACCCTCCAAGAGGCTTTTCTGGAACTTTATTGTATTAGTAGGACAAAGGATTCTTTAGTAGCAGACGTTATGTGTTGGTCTGCTTGGAGGATTCATTGGGATGTTCAGTTTTGTTGACCACCACAAGATTGGGAACAAGAATCTTTTGATCTGTTTATGGATATGGTCTACTCTTCGACTGTGTGGGGGTTTGGTCTTGATAAGGTTTGTTGGAAGCCAAAAAGGAGTAGATGTTTTGAGGTTATGGGATTTTATCTTTCTTTCTACCCACCTACTCCCTTATCCTTCCCTTGGAGAATAATATGGCAATTGAAGGTCCCTCCAAGGGTAGTTTTCTTTTCATGGTTTGCTTCCTTAGGTAAGATTTTAACAACAGACAACCTTCGCAAAAGACGTGCTAGTTCTTGATCGGTGTTATATGTGTAAGATTTGTGGGGAGTTGTGGATCATCTTCTGCTTCATTGTCCCATAGCTCGTGAGTTGTGGTCATTGGTGTTTTGTTTGTTTGGAATCAATTGGGTTATGCCTCATAAGATTATTGAGTTGTTTGAGTCTTGCCAAGGTAAGTTTGGGCGACATCACAATATAGATTTTTGAAGACTTGTGCCTCATTGCTTGATATAGTGTATTTGGCGTGAAAGGAATGCTAGAAACTTTGAGGGATGTGAACATTCTACGCTAGAGATTAAGTATTTTTTCTTGCACACTCTCCTTGAATGGAGTGTGGCTTTGTCTCATTCTTCTTGTTTTTCCCTTCCTGTTTTACTTGATTGTTGTAATTTTGGTTCCTGATTTGCGCCCCCATAGTACATCCCCAATGTACTCCTGTTGGCTTTTTATTAATAATATCTTATGTTACCTATCAAAAACAAAAACTTTGGCTGAATACTTTTGCTATAAATAAAGGGTGAGCAAGAGAGGTAGAGGTGGGGGCAAGATGTAGGCAATAGAGTGAGAAGCTTAGGTGCTGAAAAGCAAAGGTGCTTCCTCTTTGTGTGAGTAACAAAAGAAAGAGAGTAAGAGTTTGTTGAAACTCTTGGCTAAATACAAAAGGGTGTTCTCTATTGATTTGAGAGAGAACCAAGGGTGTATTAGGGTTGGGCTTGTGAGAGTGCCTTCGAGCTATTGTTGTAATCTCCAAATTATAATGACACTTTTTTGTTGCCTTCCGTGGACATAGGCATATTGCTGAACCACATAAAATTTCTTGTGTCATGCTTTCTCTTCTCTCTTCTTTAACCTTACATAAACAGATCATTTCACAATTTTTCAACAATAGTTTTTATAGATTTATATCAATGGATGTAAAAGTCAAATATCTTTTTTTGTGTATGTAATCTATTAAAAAACTGGATTTATACACAAATTTTTTCGACAAGTAAAACATCTTAATTATACACAAATTATTTTTGATAGATAGATTTATACACGTAAATTATAACCCTAAAGCACATAAAAAAGAGCTTGTATAGGGTCTCCACCTACATAAGGGGGTTCCTTTCTATCATATTTGCTGAGCTCACCTGCTAGAGGTGTAGATGGGGTGTTTGGTTCAAGTCATCCCTCAAGATTTATGATTTCTGAAAGAATTCCTAGATATTCCCTTGTTTGGTTAAAAATAGTTCAAGAGAATCCAAATCCAAATGCCGATACCCACCAAACCTCACTTTGGTGTGAATATGGATTTCTCTTCTTCTTCTTTTTTATTTATTTATTTATTTATTTATTTTTTATATTATTAAGTTACATAGCAATCCCAAGGGGTAGCACAATTGACTAGGAATCACATCTTAAGAAAAAAAAAGTTACATAAGCACCTGATGGGTTTTAAACCCACGAGCTCACCCCACACCTTGCTCTTAAAAGGGGAAGGGGTGCCATTTGAGCAAGAGCTCAATGGGGTGAATATAGATTTCATTTGAAAAAGATCTGTCTCTATCTCCTGTATCTCTTTGCACTCTACCTGATTGGTGTCATTTTACTACATGCTGTTGGAATGCTTTTTGCTTCATTTGTGTACACCATAGTGACATTGCCCTTCAATTGGACATAAGCTGGTCTTAATCTACAGAATTCTTTGTGTTTCAGATTTATTTTGATATCTTAATTTCTTTTTTTTTTAAGCTCAATTTTGAATTCCTTGCCTTCATTGAAATCTAGCATATCTAAATTGGGCTTATAACTTATAAGATAATAATGATACAAGTTGCCACCAACAATTTAAAAAAAGGATAGATAGTAATGATATCTAGTTATCTTTTACTTGAATCCAATTTGATTTAATATTTTGATATATTATTGATGTTTTAAAACAGAATTAAAAGATATTATGTATTTTAAGTTTACTTTGAACAAGAATATTTTGGGATGCATAAATTATTCCTATAAATAAACCAAACATAGGGATCTCATATTTTGAAGAATCTTATAAAATTCTTTATCAAACTAATGGTGGGCATGATTACATTCGAAGGAAACTAAATACTGACAGGCATCCCCAAACCAATCACTTCATCAAAGAATTCAAGTATTCAACTAATACCACAACTCTACATTAACATTCACCTGAGAAGCAGCAGCATGATCAGGCGTACTCTTTGGATCAGCCCAGGTGACAGTCGGGGTATTGCCATCCAACTTGAAATTCACACTTGACATTTTCTGCCTTGAATAATCGGCACAAGCATTATTGTAATACAAAACAAAAGCAAAGCCACGATTTCTGCTTGGATTTTGAGGATCCTGAAAATAACCGAAGCAATGTTGCTCACAAGGTAAGCATTTACAACCATCCAATCTTATAATAAGGTCAGATAAAATTCAATTTGAAACCCCACCTTTATAAGCTCAATGCTGTCAAGTCCCGGACCAACCTCCTCAATGACTTTTCTAAACTCATCCTCTGTCCAGCTCTTTGGAACATTACCAACAAATAATCTGTGCTTAGTTTCGGACAGTGAACACCTTAAGGTTTTACCCTGTGGTCATGAAGCATAGAGAAGAATACTGTTACATCAGAACATTCTTAACAAAAGGACATTAGGTTTTTAAATGAGCAGCATGATTACCTTGAATTCTTTGCTATGTATCTCTTCAATGGCCTTTTGTGCAACCTCTTTTGTTTTAAATGCTATGAAAGCATAACCCTTGGCATCACCAGTATCCTTATCTTTCATCAATCTTACCTGAAAATCAATTGTAAAATCAAACCCTTTTTGAAACTACAAATGGAAAGAGGAAGAGTAAAAAAAAGAGGTGTCGCAAGCAAGAGGGTACAACTCCAACCTCGAGAACTTCGCCTATTGGCTCACAGAGATCCCTCAAGTCTTCTTCCCGGGCATCTCGAGGAAGTCCACCAATGAAAACTTCAGACCCATGCGGAGGAAGGGCAAGAAGTTCAGCCCACTTCTCCTTTTTCTCCTCATCAATAGGAGCAGTGGGCCTTTCTTCATCTTCAATGGATTCAGAGGCAACGTGTCCTCTATCTGTATCTGGTGACTGGTCTTTACCACTAGCCTCAGCTATAGAGTCCTCATGTACTTCTTCCACATTCTCTTCGTCATTATCATACCCAGCTCCGTCTGCACCATCCTCATCATCATCTATCTGTTCTTCAACATCATCGTCCTCCATGTAATTGTCCTCATCAAGATCCACCCGCTCTTCAACTTCTGTACCTTCTGCCATAACTATTTCAAAACCTAAACTTTGTCATCCAATCACTAATCAGCACCAATTTCCTGAAGGCGCTCATGGTATTCACGAAAAATACAATGCTCCCATAAGATGCATAATTTTCAGTACAAAGATAATGGCAGGCAGCAACAAATAAAAAAGGAATTTTGTGGTTGTATTTTGGGATGAAGGTAATAGAACTTTAAGGGATGTTTTAAGCAATGGCACAAGAGTGAATTTAACCAAGTGCCCCAAATGCTACATGAGTCAAATTCCCCATTTGGTTGCTACAAATGCAACTTATCAAACAATTTATTAGATCCAAGCATGGTAACCAACTTCGAGCACAAAAGCCTGTATGTAACCAAAGATAAAGGGCAATTTTCTTCAGACTCAAGCAAAGTTCGACCAAAAGATCGTGTTTTTAAGATACCCAAATCCTAGAAAAGAAAAAAAGGTTGACTTAGAATCTGCCCTAAATATTTGCATTAGCTCTTTTAGTGACTAGCCCATCTCAGTTTAAAGTTTGTTGGAGGGAAAGAACTCATTCAACGAATATGACAAAACCCCAGTATTCTAATTCTTCGAATTTGACAATTTGTTTCCAATAAAAATCAAACTTTTACAATCTTACTGCAAAAAACCAAACATAGATTTTATTTATTTATTTTTAAGCATGAAAAAAAAAAACCCATAAACCCTATTGAGGAAAACCCACATAGAAAAAGATATCAAATCCAGAAACCAGTCATAGAAATGAAGGGTTTATGGAAGTAGAAGCAGCCGCCAATGAAACCCAAGAAAAAAAAAACGAAAGGAATAAGAGAGAGTGAGAGAGAGTTGTGCATACCAATACTACCAAAGCAGTTGGGGTTTTGAGATTTGGGTTTTAGGAAGGGTTGCCCTTTGTGGTTATGTTTGCTGCTTTGGTTTCTCCGAGAGAGTCGGTGGATTTTAATCAGACGACTCTACGAGCAGCTGCAGCGAGCAAAGCAAAGCAAACCCCAAGTCGGGTGGGATTTCTTTCTTCTGTTCCAGAAACCCCCTTATTTTGTGAATGAGAGCCAGGATACGGAGCGACCGGGTGTACCTCCACACGTACCTATCAACTAATCAGACTCTGCCACGTGTTTATTTGTTTTGTTTTTGTTTTCTTTTTTGTTTTTGTTTTTGTGTTTGTGTTTTCCTTTCCAGGTTAGATTTTGTCTCCTTCTTTTCCTTGTATTTTTTCTTTCAAAAATTGCACCATTAAAATTTTTGGTAAATTAAAATACTATATTTCAAAAATTACTTGGAAGATTCTTCGTGAAGCCATCCCTCTCAATCTGTCCTCCTCAAGAAGGCATTTTGGCAGAGGACTCGTATGTGTGTGCTGGGGCAACACAGAGACATTTGACCCCTTATTTATGCATTGCCCTTTCACTAAAGTAGTATGGTCCCGATAATCTTACAATTAGGAGTCAATGCCTTTTGGCTCCATGAGAGAAAAAATCACCAAGTGGCTGCTAGAGAGTTAAGTATGATTCACTGCTCATGGAAAGTGTTAGAGATGCTGAATTCAATATTATATTTCTCAATGAAATAATATATACAAGTGCCTCTATATAGGAGGCATATAAGTGTGGTACAAGTAAGAGTGTAGTACAATAATGTGTGATATACAAGTAATCTAGTTGGGCCTAAAACTCACAACACTATACACCTTAACAACCCCCCAAACTCAAGGTGAATGTGAGACCAACTTGAGGTTGTCAACCAAAGTACGAAAGCGTCTCTTAGGATATGATTTGGTGAAGATATTTGCAAGTTGAAATTTAAAGGAGACTAAGATCATCTTGAGAGTACCATGGACAAGATGATAACTGATAAAATGACAATCGATCTCAATATTTTTATTCCGTTCATGGAAGACATCATTGTAAGCAATATGAATGATACTCTGGTTGTCACAATAAAGAGGAGTAGCAGAGGATGTAGACACACCTAAGTCTTTGAGAAGTCATCGTAGCCAAATGAGCTCAGATGTGGTATTAGCAAGGGCACAATATTCTGCTTCAGTACTGGAGCAGGCCACATGAGTTTGTTTCTTACTTCGCCAAGAAATTAGAGAAGAACCACGAAAAAAGCAATAACCAGTGGTAGACCTGCGAATAGTGGTTTCTTTTGCCCAATCAGCATAAGAAAATGCACGAATAATAAAAGGAGACTAAGTAAAGTAGAAAAGACCATGGAATAGAGTGTCCTCTAGGTATCGAAGAATGTGCAAAACATCAGCTTAGTGAGTCAATTGTGGAGCAAACAGATACTAGCTCACCTGGTGAACAGCAAAGGAGATGTTTGGATAAGTGATAGTGAGATAAACTAGGCTGCCAACCAAGCATCTGTATAGAGAGGGATTAGACAATGGTTTCCCCCCTTGAGGGAGTCAGATGCTCATTAAGCTCAATTGGAGTGTTAACAGTCTTACTATCAGTGAATCCAGCTCAAAACAAAAGTTCAGAAGCATACTTGGCTTGAGTAATCTAAAGTCTATCTGTAAAATGAGTGATTTCAAAACCCAAGAAGTAGCTAAGATGTCCAAGATCTTTCATCTCAAACTACTGATTGAGAAAATTCTTGAGTTCTTGAAAGCCACTAAGGTTATTACTAGTTATGATCATATCATCCACATACAGGAAAAGTAAAATAGTGCATTTGTCAGTGCGACAAAGAAATAAGACAAAATCATAATGATTGGCCATGTAACCCAAGCAAGAGATGGTAGAGCTGAATTTGGCAAATTAAGCTCGTGGAGCTTGTTTAAGGCCACAAAGTGCACATCGAAGGTGACAAACCTTGTTTAAGTTAGCAGAGAGATCAAAAGGAGGTTGCATATAAACTTCTTCACTTAAATCCCCATTAAGGAATGCATTTTTGACATCCATCTGAAAAATATCCCATTTATTGGCAGCAGCAATAGCTAAGAGGGCATAAACAGGTGAGATACGAGCAACCGGAGTAAAGGTCTCTTCATAATCAATCTCATACTCCTGTATAAAACCTTTTGCAACAAGACGAGTTTTGTAGCACTCAATAGACCCATCAGAGCGAGTTTTAATCTTGTAAATTCACTTACAACTAACCACAGATTTCCCGGAGGATAGTGTCACCAAATCCAAGTATGGTTTTTAGATAATGTATTAAGTTCCTCTTTCATTGCAATCTGCCATAAAGGGTCAGTGGAAGCCTCACGATAGGTGTGAGGCTTATGTAGCGTAGCAAGGGCAGTGTAACAATGATAGTCAAGTAAATGTGCAGGAATAGATCTTACTAGAGTTGAGTGACGAGGTGGAATGTCTTGTGCAAGATCTTTAGGCAGAGCAGGAGCAGGAGCAGGGGACACAAGCTCAAGGTTAGGGTTGGGTAGCTTGTCTTCGACTTGTTCATCTTCCACCTGTTTATTAAAGGGTGAACTAAGAAAGGGATCAGTGATATTTGGTAGTTGGATAAAGAATTCTATAGGAGAATCAGGTGCAACTATAGGAGGATCAGAAGTAGCTACAGAAGGAATATATGCCTCATTTGGAAAAAAGATCTAAGATAGAGGAGGAAGATAGAGAGGCACGGAAGTGAGAGAGCTCGACAAAGAGACGATGTTCCCAAACGACAACATTGCAGGAGATACGAAGATGATGAGAGACAGGATCATAACACCGATATCCCTTTTGAGTTTCGCCATAGCCAATAAAACAACAAAACCTTGACCGAAACTCAAGTTTGTTATGCTCATGTGGCTAAAGAAGAATGAAACAAGCAGAATTGAAGGAGCAAAGGTGGTGATAGTCCGGAGGTGACCTAAAAAGGCGCTTATATGAAGTTTGATTTTGTTTAACAGGACTCGAAATGCAATTAATAGCATAAACAGCATGAAAAGTAGCTTCGCCCCTAAAAAGGAGCAGGAACTTTGGTAGAGAGAAGGAGAGCACGAACAATGTCAAGAATATGATGAAGTCTTCGTTCAGCTCTACCATTTTGCTGAGAGGTACTTGGACAAGTTAGTTGATGAATAGTGCCATAGGAATGCAAAACAGCTTGGAAAGCATATTGAGTGTATTCAAGAGCATTATCAGATTGAAAATTTTTTATGCCTTTGGAAAGCTGAGTTTTAACTATTTTTGCAAAATTAGAGTATACTTCCAATAATTCAGAACGATGTTTCATATTAAAAATCTAGCTATAGTGAGAGTAATCATTAACGAAGACAACAAAATATTGAGACCCATTAATACTAGAGATAGAGGAAGACCCCCAAACATCAGAATGAATAAGGTCAAAGATATCAGTGGATATTGATTCACTAGTATTGAAAGGCAAAGCTGGTTGTTTTCCTAACTGACATGAAACATAATCAAAATTTTTTGTAGACACTGAACCTAACAAACATCTAGAAGCCAATTGTTGTACTCAAGAGGAAGATGCATGACCAAGTCGAGCATGCCAAAGTGCAAGAGAATGAACTGAAGAAACTGTAGTAGCTGCAGCAACAGAAACAGGAGCAACAAGTGGAAGACGAAGGTTGTCCATAGGAAACATAAGCCCAACTCTGGGATTGGTCCTAAGCTCCCGTCCCGTCCTCAAATCCTGCATAATACACCCAGAATAATCAAAGATAATGCGATAACCTAACTCAGCTAATTGTCCCACAAAAAATAAATTATAAGAAAGTTCAAGAACATTAAAGACTCTAGGAACTGAGAGGTTGGAGGTCAAAATGGAACCTATATTATGACCAGACATTGTGGAACTATTTGTTGTGTGAATATTAAGAAGGTGCGATGCAAGTTTAAGGTCAGAAAATAAGGACGAGTGAGGTGTCATGTGATTGCAACAAGAAGAATCCATAAACCAAGAGGTAGAAGACATACCAGATAAAGCTGAGAGAGAAGAGGAATAAGATATATTACAAACCATACGAATGACATTGGCGATGATATTTATAAGGTCATCTTTGGAAATGGTGAAAGTGAATCCAGAAGACTGAGATTGTGCAGAGATGGGAGCCATGAGTTGGACACTCTCAATGTTAGCAATTGTAGCAGTAGAAATGGAAATAGTTGATTTGTTACGTTAATAGCAAATCTCAATATTATGGCCAAAACGTTTACAAAAATTGCAAAAACGTTTGTTAGATTGTCAACGACGATTGTTGTAAAAGGAAGAAGACTTAACCTTATTCTCATTTAGAAGCAAAATATGCAAAAATAGATTGCAAAAATGAAATCTACACGAAAAATTGGGTAAAGAGCACATGGACTGCAAAAAGTCAACATTAGGAAAAAGTCAACAGTCAACCTTTCTGAAACTCAACTGTTAAACCTCCAAAAGTCAAACAATGACATTAGTAGAAGGGGGGGGGGGGTTCAACCTTTCTGAAACTCAACTGTTAAACCTCCAAAAGTCAAACAATGACATTAGTAGAAGGGGGGGGGGGGGGTGAGGCGCGTGAGGGCGCATAACCTGATGACACGACATGTGGGAGTGTGTGGGAAAACAACCCAACTGTGTAGTGGCGCGTGAGTTGCAGATTAGAACCTTTAAGCAGCGCGTGGGTGCGTGTGGTCTCCAATGGCTTCGAGGCTTCCACAAGTTTGTAGATCAGTGCAAGACGATCTCAGTGGTACCTGCAGAAAATTAATTGGAACAATATTCACGGCGGTGATGCAAAGGGTAGTGGTCTTTGCAGCGTGAAACTCCTCAACGACGGCGGCTGCAGGTCCGGAACCTAAGGACGACTATTGGAAGACGTCGGAGGTTCAACGGCAAGAGGCTGTCGCGGTTGCCGTCATGATGGAAGCGATGTTGAGAATGGAGTAAAACCAATAAAGACAAGACTGTTAAGAAAAGGTCAGAGCAGTGTCTCTGATACCATGTTAGAAATACTGAATTCAATATTATTGTATTTCTCAATGAAAAAATATACACGAGTGCCTTTATATAGGAAGCATATGAGTGTAGTACAAGTAAGAGTGTAGTACAAGAATGTGTGCTATACAAGTAATCTAGTTGGGCCTAAAGCCCACAACACTATATATGTTAACAGAAAGCATTCTAGGTCTACTCATAGCTCTCTGGTGTATTTGGAACCATAGAAACAATATTGTCTTTGAAAGAAAAACTCCCAATGCAATTGAGACAATACAAAGCTCAACAACATCTCTAGTTCACAGGTACACATGCTTTTAATATTGTCAATGCAGATGCACCATAAAATGGAGAATGCATCATTCCATCAACCACAACAATTAGGAGGCATAAAAAAGATTAGCAGATCTTGATCTAAGTAGAAGTTGATAGGCGTATCATATGTTTAGAGGAAGGAGTGGCATTGCTCTCATAGGCAAAGACAGAGAAGGCAACCAACTCTTTAACGGAGGACAGAGCGTGGTAATTGAGGATCGTTGATCGGCTTGCAAGATTAATAGCACTCAAGGAAGCTCTCATTGAAGCTACAACAATGGACTTTTGCAGAATGGTTGTTTTGACAAATAGTAGAGAATCAAATGTTGTGTTAGCGGATTGCAAGAAATTAGCTAGTTATTCAGTAAAACATTATTCCAATATGGTATTTTATTAACTATGAAGATTTCCTTGATGAGGATATATAAAAATTAAAGCTTTTATACAAAACCAAATATTACAATATATTATAAAATAAGTAATAAAACATCTTTTAAATTTCTTGAAATTTTTTACAATTGACCTTTAATTGGAGTAATAACTTTAAGGTTTAATTACAAATTGCACCCTCTAACCTAAAATTCAATTCAGTCTTGTAACTTTGCTTTTGTTCAATTCAGTTCTTTAATTTTTAACTTTGATCAATTTAATCTTTTTGTGCACTTCTTTTAGAAAATTTCTGTAAAGTATCCTAAAATGAGACCCAAAAGCAATATTGTTTTAGGGCTTAATAACAGCACAATTCTAAAGGAGATTAATGGGAGGATTGAAAAATTGAAACCTAGAAAACTGTATTGAACAAAAGTGAAGTTACATGATTAATTGAATTGAATTTTTGGCAAAGTTAGATAGTAGAATTTGTAATTTAGCCTAGCTTTAATTTTACAACATATTGTTTTCATCCATAAAGTTTGCTAGAATTTCATTTTTTTCCCAACAAAAACTTAATAAAAATTTTCTTTGTCCCTAGACATTGAAAGTGTTACACTCTTTGTCCTTCTGTCCACTCTTGTAAACTTATCCTTTGTGGCTAACTAGGTGACACTATTCTAAAGATTAAAAAATTGACATGTTTGGCATGAATCATTACATTTTAAAAAATAATGACACACATGAGATTAACATGAGATTAACATGTAGAACAAAAATATTGGTCACATCTACAATATGAAAGATGTTTTAAAGTTTAATGAAAAAGAATTCTTTTTTTGATAGTTTAGGGACAATTTTTTTTTAATAAATTTAGAGACCAAAAAAAAAAAACCTTGGTGCAAGTTTTATGAATGAAAACAATATTCTTGCCTTTCAATTTTAGTAAATCTTTGGTAATAGAGTTTCACTTAAAGTAAATCATGCTAATAACTTCAATATATTTATAATTTTAATCATAAATGGTGAATGTGTGACAATAACTAATTGATTGATAATTATATAATTTTACAATTATATTTTACATATACTAGAGATCTTATAATTTCACAAGAATAAATCTTTTGCATTTGAGTATATGTTACTCACAACTTATGTGAATTTTGCTAATTTTAGTTAATAGTGACTTATTGAGGGGAATTTTTTTTTAAAAAAAAAAATTCATGGTTTTAATTATTATTTTTGGTGAAATTTAGGGGTTTAATTTGAAACCACCCAAAGTTATAGGTGATTATGTAATTACCAATTTTTTTTAATAAATGATATCCATTTGGCACAATGAGATATGTAGCCACTTTTTTTTTTTTTTTTTGGGAGAAATAAACATATACACAAAAGGGAGAGTGAATGAGTTTTAACATAAAGCACACTGCAAACTTCATTCAAAAGCCATGGTAATTTTTAAGGGAGTGTAAGACAAATTATTCTACACACCATATATTCTTTTAAGCAACGTGAGACTATTACCAAACTACGACTTACAAAATTCAACTTTTATTATATAGTATATGATATAATATGATCTAAACATGAAATATATATATATATAAATTATAATTTTATAATTCTTATATAGCATATTAGAGGTATTATTATTGTAGGGACTGGGTTTGAGCACTTCTACTGTTAAGTGAGTGGACTCAAGCCCAGCTAGCCCAATACAATGAATTTGTAGAGAGCGGGTTCAAGAACTAGACCCTAGTGAGGGATGCAACGACTGGGCATGGATGCATAGGGGTTAAACAGCGTGAACTTGGATTAAAATGTTCAATGATGCTCCTCGGCTCTCCTCCGGGGAGCTCGAAGTTCTTTTATTTCTTTAGTGATCGGTTACAAAGACTTCAGTGATGATACAGAGTGCTACAGTGCTCTATGTTTCTGCTCGCCTTTCTCTTTTTCTCCTCCCTTTCAAGAGGGATCCCTTACATTATATACCCTATTTCAGTTGATCTGAGCCCTACATCTGTTGATCAAACAGGTCACTACTCGAGTGTTTGTCCCATCAGCCGCCTTCCCATTCTTTCTGTAGGCTGCAGCAACCAAGGCTGCGCTGTTCAGGAGTTATTTCCTCATTAATGTGGCCAGAACGTTTGTTGTGGGCATTTAATGTGGAGGTGACAGTTCATCTTGGACATGCTCCTCCACCATGCTTCAGCGACCAACACGTTGTGCCTGTTCCTTCTCTTTAGATGCTCGGGAAGGCTGCTTTTGGTGGCGCGTTACTTTCTCCTCCCATGGTCTCAGTCTGCCAAGGATAGAGTCGTTCTCGGTAAGGTTCCTGGACAATTTGGACTTTCAAACTTCGTCCTCGAGCGTTCCTTCCTCTTCGGCATGGGCCTTGGGCCTGGAATAAAGTGGGCTGAGGTTACTAGGTCCTCTGACCCCACAATAGCTCCTCAAAATCTTACTATCCAAATCCTCAGGCGGGGAGGAGGATTTTGACATCCTCGGGCCATTGCGATGGTTTGTCACGTCTTGTCCTCCGTCAGTGTCAGAGCCTTTTCGTCTGTCCAAGGCATGTTCCTGGCGCTTTGGTACACGGAGCGCACCCTTATTAAATTCTGGCGACTCTGTGCTCCCCACGTTTAATGGCGTGATGCAAATCCAATGGCTAGGCTTTTCCCAGCTTTATAAGCGGGGAAACCTGTACGGTTATTTTTACTTGGGGGTATAAACAATCCTTTGAACCGATTTGCCTCCTTACTTTTGCACTCAAGAACTCTAGCGCACATACTCTGAATCCGGTCAAACCTCCAATCCAACCAGCATCCCTCTCCAGCATAAAAAGCCTGTCCGAGGAGCTTTTCCTCATTTCTGTAAGTTTTCTTCTCCATTTCTGTAGCTCAAAAGTTCTCTCTGAGTCCTTTCTTGAGTCTCTTAGCCGTTGTTAGGGATGGGTAGGTTCAAGAAGTTAGTTGAGTCTGAAGCGGTGATGGAGAAATTCATCGCCGATTATAGGATACCCAGTAACGTGGGCCTGAGGTACTGTGAGGAAAGGAAATGGCATATTCGGAGGAAGGAGGGCAAGGTCGTGATTCCCATAATCGCCTTCCTTAAAGGCGGTATGAGAATCCCCATGGGGTTAGTAACGAGGGGTTACCTTAGGTACTTTAGGTTGGCCCCCACACAGTGCGCCACTAACGTGCTCAGAATCCTGGGTTGTGTGGATGTCTTGAATGAGAAGATGAGGCTGAGGTTAAGTCATCACGATGTAAATTGGTGCTACAACCTCTAAAAAATAAAGGGTAAGTCTTATTACATGAAGACGAGGGACGATAGGGTCTGTCTTATCTAGTGCCTCCCTGAGTCCAGCAAAGGGTTGAACAAAGACTTTCTTATCGTGTTTGGGGAGTGGCATGTGGGGCTTCACTGCCCAACAGAGGAGGGAGAGCCAAGTAGGGTACTTGGAGTAGAGGAGGGTTTAGTTTTTCGGGTTGTAGGCCTGCTTTGTTTGGTTGCTGACATGAATATGTTTTCTTTTCTGCAGATTCGCACGCCTTTAAGTGTCATTTTAACCTGGTCAACAAGGAGGACTTGGAAAGGGTCCTCAAGGCGAAGATCTTTATGAACGAGGCTAACAACCAAGTGAGAGCCACCCATAAGATCCTCGGGTACAAGCCACTCCAGAAGTCGTTCCCTGCTTTGAAACATGTGATTAAAGCCAAAGGCCTTCGGCTTCACCAAATCACTGTGGTAGAGCACGGGTTCTCATTCTCTGAAGGATTTCTTGATTTGGAAGATATTCCATTGGCGGGTACCTCTACTTCCGGCTAAGCTGCGGAGGCTGAGGAGGAAGAGTTAGGAGAAGAGGAGGAAGTTGCTGATTGGGTCCCTCTGAGGAATAATTTAGTACTTTTGACCAAGTCCACCTGGTCGCGGATCCCTCTGGTGACTTGGGCGATCCTAATCTGACCGAGGCAGACCTCCTTTCTGCAAGGACTTCTCCCTAGGTTGAGATGGACTTTAAGAGGCAGCCACAGACCAGCCTATTTGACCTGCTTGAGGGTCAGCCGGGGAGGGACGAGCCAGGAAAGTCCCAAACCAAGCCTCCCCCTCCATTACCCAGGTCTTAACCTATTCAAACCAGGTCGTCCTCTTCCCAATCCAAGTTTCTGCCTCCTCCACCTCAGTCGAGTTTGCTGCCAAGGCCCGAGCCTTCTGATCCCCAATAGAAAAAGGGCCCTAAGGGCAAAAGGCCTACGGGAGCTAACAGGGCTCGTTCTTCCCAGTAGGAGGACGAGGCTCGGCGGCCTCCTAAGCAGCAAAAAGTTGGGCAGGGCTGGGGAAGAGAGGTGGTTGAGCAGGGCCAAGGGAAAGAGGTGGCTGAGCAGCCCGAGGCCTAGGCTTGGCTCCCTGCCCTAATGCTCCACAAGGAGCCTTTGATGGATAACGCCTCCCTCAGGGACCTCAGAAGGGGTGAAGGCGCATATGTGGCCGATGCGCTAGAGAGGTCCTTGCTACTCCCTGTTAACATGGCTCAATTGGGGGATTTGAGGAGGCAGGAGGTCATCCTCAGTTTGAAGAGGTACTTAGGCATGGTAAGCCATCCAACACTTGAGACTTCATTGATTTTTACTTTCTGGTTCCTAACTTATCATTTATTTGTTTCGACGTGTAAGCTGTCTAGGCCACTTACAGGTTGGAAGAGGAAGCTAATAACCAGAGCAAGGCTATAGACTAGGAATGCGACAAGCACCTGGATGCCAAAAGGACCCTTAAGAACTCCGAGTCTGACTTCAAGAAGGCAAAGGAGGATCTAAATGAGGTGATGAAGGAGAGAGATAGTGTGGTGTCAGGCCTAGCTGGAGCTTAGAAGTAGGCTATCGACTAGACGAGACGCCTTCTAGACGCTGAGGGTCAATTGAATATTGCCAAAGAGCACATTACTGACCTAAGGCAGAAGTTGGCACTGGCAGCGGGTGCTAAGGGTGTTGCCAAGCACACTAGGGATGAGGCTTTGAGGGCCAAAGCAGAGGCTGAGTCTGCGAGGATAGAGGCCGAGAGCTCCAAAGAGCGGGCAGAGGAAGAGGCCTTTGCTGAGGGAGTGGTCGCGACTAAGGCTGCCCTCAAGGCTTAAGTCCCTGAAGTGTGCAGGCGTTACTGCTCCGAGACTTGGAATGAGGCCCTCAACCAAGCTGGAGTTGAGGACTCGTCTGAGCTTAGGAGGGCCAAGAAAGTGTACTACCCTCCTGCTATTCGAGAGGATACCTCTGCCACCTCTGAAGCCGACATCACCCCCAAAGCGGCAGACGGGGACCAGGCTAATGTTGCCAAGGACCCCACTTCTATTGGTAGGCCTACCGAAGAGGGTGAGCATCAAGGGGTGCCAGAGGAAGGGGAACCCGGTAACCTGGAAGCACCCTAGGATGTGGTGAAGCCCCTTATTGGTCCTCAAGTCCCTCCTGCTGACTCCCAGGCTCTTCTTGCTGAGGGGGACCTCCCCAAAGTTACCCCTCCAGCTAAGGAGATAGCTCTCAAGGTGGTGCCTCTGTAGGCTGTTCCCCTAGGTCAGAGCTCCGAGGACCCAGAGGATACCTCTAGACAGCCTCCTAAGGGGCAGTGAAGCTCAAATTGAAGAAATAGGCTATCTTAGCTAGCTCCTTCCTTATGTTCAGTTTTAGTTGGTTTTTTTTTTTTTGTTTTGTTTTGTTTTGTTTTTTTTTTTTTTTTGTCATTTTTGTTCCTTTTTTCTTTTAAGCGTTGTAATGCTACGCTTCAAGTTGAATGCATGAATCCCTTTTTTTTTTTTTTTTACTTGGTGCTTACTGTTATTGTGATGAGTTTGGCTACTTATATAACTTGTGCTTCAATTATAAGCTCCACAATATTGGTTCTACATCACATGAATTAGATACTGTAAACAGTAAAAAATGCTTAGGAAAGCCATTAGTTGCCGACTATGCTAAGGGGTTAGGTTCAATGTGCCTCAGAATGCTTTAAGTGATGCTTATGGGCCTGCGTTTGTTTACTCCTGTGCTGAATGTAGCCAATTTCTCCAGAGACCTGAGTCTGAGGGCCATGCGAGACACTGATGCTGCCGAACCTTTGCGTTCTTATCTGAGTAGCTAGTTTCCCCATAGGTTTGAGTCCGAGGATCGTACAAGGCCTTGGTTCTGTCTAACATTTAGATTCTCCTATAAGTAGCTAGTTTCCCCATAGGTTTGAGTTCGAGGACCATGCAAGACCTTGGTTCAGTCTAGTACTCAGGTTTTTCTTGAAGTGGTTAGTTTTCCCAGAGGCTTGAGTCCGAGGACCATACAAGACCTTAGTTCAGTCTAGTACATAAGTGGCTGCCAAAGTAGAAGATATATAATCATAATAGACATAAAATTCCAATCAAGAAAGGGGATGCTTTCATTAATAATAATACTTTCTCAGGTTATTTATATTCCATGGTTGAGGTATAGGTTTTTCATCTAGGTCCTCTAAGTAGTAAGCACCGATCCCTGCCACGGAGGTAATTCGATATGGTCCCTTCCAGTTGGGCCCCAGCTTCCCCCAGGAAGGATTCTTGACAGCTCCCACAACTTTTCTCAGCACTAGGTCCCCCTGTGCTAGCGGTCTTAGCTTTACATTGGCACATATCCCTGCTTGAGCTTGTGGTGGTAATAGGCTAGCTGGATCATTACCCCTTCCCTTCGTTTATTAACCAGATCTAGGCTCCTCCCCAATAGTTCGTCATTACTACCTGGAAAGAAAGAGCTCATTTTTAGCGTTGGGAAGTTTACCTCTAGAGGGATAACAGCCTCGGCCCCGTAGATCATGGCAAAATGCGTCTCCCCCGTGGAGTGCTGTGGCGTAGTCTGGTATGTCTAGAGAACGTGTGGCAGCTCTTCTACCCACCTTCCCTTGGCGTCATCCAGTCTTTTCTTAAGCCCGTTGACGATAACCTTGTTGACAGCCTCAGTTGCCCATTTCCCTAAGGGTAAGCTAGAGTTGAGTACCTGTTTGTGATCCTGAGTTCACAACAGTATCTTCTTAAGGCTTTGCTATCAAATTGGAGTCTGTTATCCGAAATGAGGGTGTGAGGGACCCCAAATCACGTGACAATGTTTCTCCAAAGGAACTTCTTCGCATCCATATCCTTGATGTTGGCCAATGGCTCGGCTTCGACCTATTTAGTAAAGTAATCCGTGGCAACCAACAGGTATCTCTTATTCCCTGGTGCTTTGGGGAAAGGGCCTACAGTATCCAAGCCCCACTAGAAGAATGACCATGGGTTGGACAAAGGGTTGAGGACCCCTCCGTGCTGATGAATATTTGGGGCAAACTTTTGGCACTGGTCACATTTCTTAACATACTCCAAGGCCTCCTTTTGCATCCCTGGCCACCAATATCCTTGCGTGACAGCTCGGTGAGATTGGGATCTTCCTTCTGTGTGGCTCCCACAGATCCCCTCGTGCAGCTCTTCGAGCAATAACTCTGATGCCTCGGGGTGAATACACAGTAGGTATGGTCTAGAGTAGGAGCGTCTATACAACTTGTAATCCTTAGACAACCAAAACCGAGAAGCATTCCTTCGTATTTTTGCAGCCTCTAACTTCTCTTGGGGCAGGACATAATCTTTGAGGAATCTCACTATGGGATCCATCCAGCTAGGGCCCACCCCAACTTGATGGATGTGGACTGCGCCCTTTGCGACCTCATTCGCTCTTTCCAAATGCTCTACTAGTATGATTCAAGGCAAATCCCCTGCCGATGAGGTAGCAAGTGTGGCCAATGAGTCAGCATGGGTATTTCCACTCCTGGGGACATGAGACAAACTAAAAAGATCGAATTCTGACCGCAAGCTCCTGACCTGGCTTAGGTACTCTTGCATCCTCGAATCTCTGGCTTCTAGTTCTCCCTTTACCTGACCTACCATCAATCTTGAGTCTGAGAACATCTCTACCGATTTTCCTCCCATTTTATGCACCATGGCCATCCCCTATAACAATGCTTCATATTCGGCTTTATTGTTTGTGGCCAAGAACCCAAGCCTCAGGGATTTTTCTATGACAGACTCTTTAGGGGATATTAAGACTAGCCCCACTCCAGACCCCCTCTGATTTGTTGCGCCGTCAATGTATACCTTCCAACATGGTAACCCCGAGTTGGATGTTAGGATATATATGTTTTAACTTGTTTAAGAATATATGTCACTTAGTTATGTATATTGGCTAATCCTTTGACAAAACGCACTTTGCTTGTAATTGGGTAGTTCTAGGTGTTTTTAATACTTCAAGAAACAATGTTTCAAGGTTAAGTATTGAAGTCATCAAGTCTGTCCAAGAGAAAGCAAGTTGAAGTGCAAATTTTATAAAGCTCGACACCTCTCGACAGCTACCTCGACACCTACTATCTGTCGAGATTTAAAAAGTCAGATTTCCAATCTGATTTTCTTGGGATCCGTGAATATATTTTTGGGCCCTCTTTTCTTCTAACCCTAAACATATAAAAGGATTATTTTAAGAGCCGTTTTGAGTGACACAAGTTGCATTATCATTAAGCAATCTCTGTTTAAGCAATTGGTGATCAACAGACGAAGTTCTTGACCTAGTTCATCTTCCATCAAGAAGTTGCTGTGTATTTGCACCATAGGGTTTTGTAACCAAGCATCTTCCTGCTATTCATCAGAAAGGATGATCTGAAGAACTTTGCAGCCAACCATTCTTCCTCAGTTGGTGTTCTGAAGTCGCGTACTTGGATCCGCGCATTGGTTAGTCACGTACTTGGGAGCCGTGCATCAAAGGTGGAGACTGTCACTACAGATCAAGTCCAATTGGGTATTGGGGTAAGGGTTCAACTGTAGGTTGGTAAGGTACTTGGGATTCCTTTACTTGTAACCGTTTGATTTGATAATAGTAGAGTTTCGGGAGTGGTGACCTGAAAATCACCCGGTGGAATTTTTGCCATTAGGGTTTTCCCCATTCGTAAACAAATCACCGTGTTATTTATTTTCCGTTGCATATTTAGTTGATTGGTGATTTGTTTGTGCTTCCATAAAATTGCATGATTAATTGATTAATTAATTAGGGTTAATCACAAGGGGTCATTCAGATTGTGACCTATCATTGAGATTGCCCCAATTGATTTTTCGTCCATGCTTTTCTTCTCGGCTTCCACCTTTACCGGTGGTTCGGCGAATTCAGCCACCAGATTAGCCAGGACCTGGCCTTTTATGGAGGTCCGAGGCATGTACTTGATGTCAAAAGCCCCCAGAATTATGTTCTACTTGGCAATCCTTCCTATGTAATTAGCTGTCCGAAGTACAAATTTCAAGGGTAATTGGGTCAGGACAACCACCATGTGAGCTTGGAAATAATGGGAGAGCTTTCGTGTAGTGTGGACCACAGTTAGTATGGCTTTCTCTAAGGGTAGGTATTTGACCTCAGCTTCGTGCAGTGACTTGCTGATGTAATAGACTAGTTTTTGAACGCCATTGTCGTCCCAAATTTGTACCAGGCTCATTGCATGAAGTACCACAGCGATGTATGCGTATAGGACCTCGTCGTCTTTAGGATTGGACATGATAGGCAGCCGGGACAGGTACTCCTTGAGTTGTTGGAAGGCCACGACACAATCCTCGGACCACTCAAATCCTTTCCACTTGTTGATCAGGAGATAGAAGGGCCTGCACCTGTCAGCTGACCTGGAAATGAATTGATTCAGGGCTGCGATCATTCCTGTAAGCTTTTGGACCTCCTTAGGGTTTTGTGGAGGCTTTAGATTATGAATAGCCTTGATTTGGTCAGGATCAACCTCGATCCCCATGTGGGTAATAATGTATCCCAAAAATTTGCCGGATCCCACGTTGAATGACCATTTGGAAGCATTCAGGCACAACTTGTGCTTCTTTAAGACATCAAAGGTGCAGCCGAGGTCCCCTAAATGTTCGGAGACCGCCTTACTTTTTACCACCATATCATCAACGTAGACTTCGATGCTCTTACCCAGCATCGGCTCGAACATTCTCGTTATCATCCTTTGATAGGTGGACCCTGCGTTCTTCAGGCCGAACGACATTACTTTGTAATGGTATTTCCCAATGGGTGTCACAAAGACTGTCTTCTCCTGGTCCTCCAAGGTTAGTGGTATTTGATGATAGCCTCGAAAGGGGTCTAGAAAGCTCATCCAAGGATGGCCCGCAATTGCATCCACTAGCTGGTCTATCCGAGGTATGGGGAACGGGTCTTTTGGACATGCCCTATTCAGGTCGGTGAAGTCCACACAAACTCTCCACTTTTTGCTTTTCTTCTTGACCACTACAGTGTTAGCCAACCATTCGGGGTAAAAAACCTCTTTGATAGCCCTTGCACATTTAAGCTTCATCACTTCTTCTCTAATTGCATCAGTGTGCTCCCTTGACGGGCGCTGGGGTGGTTGCTTCTTGGGAACTACGGACGGATTGACGTTGAGATGGCGACAGATGAAGGAAGGGTTAATCCCTAGGGCGTCACAGGTATCCCATGCAAACATGTCGATGTTTCTTTTGAGAAACCTGATCAGCTCCTCCTTTTCCTAAAGAGGTAGCTAGGCTCTAACCTGAAAGAACTTATCTGGGTCATCACCAATGACCACTTTCTCCAGATCTTCACATTTCGCTTCTTCGGCGGTTGTGTCAGTAGGCACTACCGGGGCCTTTGATTGCTATAAGTTCTTTTTAGCGATGGCCGAGGGCTCCGTGTTGAGCCGCTGGGAAATGGCAGCAATCATACATTGCCTTGCCGTGGGTTGGCAACCACAGATTTTAAGAACTTGGTCACCAGATGGGAACTTCACTTTCTGATGCAAGGAGAAGGCAACGGAGAGTGACCACCAGAGCATCATCGTGGGGCTGGCTGATTCCCATCTTGTCTTCCTCTGAAAAGCTCAAGGTTTGGTAAAATTTCCTTCTGGCCCTCTTCGGCTTTGGCTGGGACTCCTCGGTAGGGATCTGGGCCACTGACAACACTCGCGAAGGGCGCGTGCCTGTTTTTCCTGGTGCGGCCAAGATTACATTGATCGTCCCTGTGGGTGCCCTTAGGGCGTTATCTCTCCTCGGCTTCTAATTGGTCTAGCCTTGATGGTCACCGGGATGATGCAGAAGGTGCTTTAGCTTCCCTTCTCGGACCAGCTGGTCTAGATAGCTCCGGAGATTCTTGCAGTTCTCTGTAGTATGTCTGTGGTCCCTATGGTACTAACAGTGAAGGTTCTGATTACGCTTCGTGGATTCCCCCACCATCTTATTTAGCCACCCAAAGTATGACTCGCTCTCAATTTTCACCAACACCTTGTGTATTGACTCTTAGGATACGACATGGATTGCCTGCGCGTTGACCACTCCAGATTGCCCCGCGAAGTCCCTCATCGGATGGGTGTTGTTGTATCAGTCTGACCTGAAATCCCTCCTCTCCTAAGGGATGGTCTTCTCCTTTCCTATGCCCTGCAGCTGGTCTTCCTCCATTCGTTTGTACTTGTCGATCCAATCCATCAGTTGGCACACATTGGTGGAAGGCTTGCCAGTCAGAGACTTCCTTAGGCCGTGTCCAGTCGGGAGGCCATTTTTGAAGGTACTGATGGCTACATCGTCAAAATTGCCCTCCAGTTCATTGTACATCTCCCAATATTGGCCCGAGTAGTTTTTAAAGTCTCCCCGTCGTTCATGGACAGAGACAGTAGCGTGCTCAATGGCCATTGGGCTATGCTATTTGTAACGAAGTGAAAGCCAAAGGCCTGGGTCAGTTGTCTATACGAATCTATAGAATTCTTCTTTAAGCCATTGAACCACCTCATCGCCACCGGACCTAAGTTGGAGGGGAAAACCTTGCACATCAACACCTCATTCTTCGAATGGACAGCCATCCTCTGGTTAAACTAGTTTACATGCTCCACAGGATCCATTTTGCCATTATAAATGGAGAAGGTTGGCTGCTGGAACCGCCAAGGAAGGGTGGCCCCTTCTATGTGGCCTGTGAAAGGCGACTTAGATAGCTGATCCAGTGCCCTGCTCATGGCATCGTATCCTAAGACCCTTGGAGATAGGCTTTTACGTTTGCGCTCTCGGTAGTGCTCTTCTTCATGGGAGAAGGTTTCACTTGGGGTGGTTCTTGATCTCCGCCTATAGTCATCGTCACTTTCATCGTCAGAGGGCAGGTCGGAGCTGGGCTGAGGTCGCCTTCGTTGTGCATGACGCAGCTTTCTCTTCAAATCGTCTATCTCTCACTGCATGGCCTGTTCATCATTCTACCCTTGGGTCGCATGGCTCCTAACCTCTTTTGGTTGTATGGCTCGATTGTTGTTTTGTCCCTAGGGCACATAACTGTCCCCACGTGAGTAGCTTTTACTGGTTTGAGTGGTGTGCACACTTCCCTCTCAAAATCTTTCATTCTCTTCATTTCGATCGCGCTCGGGGTTGGCGAAGTTACCCTGATGCTGGGACTTAACCAGTTCAGGCTGATGGGAGCCTGCTTGAGGAAGGCCTGATCCTGCCATGCTTGGTCGTTGCCCTTACTAACACACGATTTCTTCTCACAGACAGCGCCAATTGTAGGGACTTAGTTTGAGCACTTCTATTGTTGAGTGAGTGGACTCAAACCCAGCTAGCCCAATACAATGAATTTGTAGAGAGCAAGTTCAAGAACTAGGCCTTAGTGATGGATGCAACGACTGGGCATGGATGTATAGGGGTTAAGTAGCGTGAACTTGGATTAAAATGTGCAATGATGCTCCTCGACTCTCCTTCGAGGAGTTCGAAACTTTTTTATTTCTTTAGTGATCGGTTACAAAGACTTCAGTGATGATACAGAGTGCTATAGTGCTCTATGTTTCTGCTCGCCTTTCTCTTTTTTCCCCCCTTTCAAGAGGGATTCCTTACATTATATACTCCATTTCAGTTGATCTGAGCCCTACATCTGTTGATCAAACAGGTCACTACTCGAGTGCTTGTCCCATTAGCCGCCTTTCCATTCTTTCTGTAGGCTGCAACAACTAAGGCTATGCTGTTCAGGAGTCATTTCCTCATTAATACGGCCAAAATGTTAGTTGTGGGCATTTAATGTGGAGGTGACAGTTCATCTTGGACATGCTCCTCCACCATGCTTCCGCGGCTAACAAGTTGTGCCTGTTTCTTCTCTTTAGATGCTTGGGAAGGCTGCTTTTGGTGGCCCGTTACTTTCTCCTCCCATGGTCTCGGTTTGCCGAGGACAGGGTCGTCCTCGGCAAGGTTCCTGGGCAATTTGGACTTTCAAATTTCATCATCGGGCATTCCTTCCTCCTCGGCATGGGCCTTGAGCCTGGAACAAAGTGGGCCGAGGTTACCAGGTCCTTTGACCCCACAATTATTATTATTATTATTTTTTTTTTTGAGAAAAGTATATTAGAGGTATTATAATTTCACATGATGTTTTTTTTCTTATTCATGTTTAGATAGGTTTTAATCACAAATTTTAAAAATTTTTGTAACTTTTAATTAATATGGACTCTTTGAGGGCATTGAATGAAACGGCTTTAAAAATTTATGGCTTTAATGAAACCTTTTTGAAATTCAAGATTTAGTTTAATTAAATCCTAAATTTAAGTAAACTAAATCCTAAACTACGTCTCTTATGAGAAAAATTTTCATTTCAATGGAATATTTATTTTTGTTGCTAAATTTGTTAATTTATTTGTTCATAAACTACCCTAATGGGCCGTGCCATCCCAAATGAGGGAGTGGATTGGGCTTATTGGGATTTTGTTAATAATTGATTCATCAAAAGTTATTTACTAGTGTTGGGAAATTTAAACCTCGGTTGATAGAATTAACAAGTTTTAAACTCAAGTTTTTAATTAGATTTATTATGAATAAAACTTATTAAAATAAACAAACATCAATATCATGTCAAAATCATGCAGCGAAAAAAAAAAAAAAAGAAAAAGAAAAAAGAAGACAAGATATGATGACCCAGGAAAACTAATGAAACCAACCAGTTTCACAGTAAAAAACCTGGGGGGAAACTTTCCCGAAAAGCAATCCACTATAGTAAAGAGAAGTTTCAGATCTAGTACAAAACTTTTGTCCCTAGACTCTACAATCCCCGTAGATAAACTCACAGCAAAAACCTTTTACTGCTTCAGAACCTCTGAACTCTTCAATATATGAATGCCACCCTTTTATGATGCACGGATCCTAGAACGTGACTAACTCCTTCGCACGAATCCCAGTATGTGACTCACTCACCAACTTAAGGAAGAAGAATGTTGGCTGCAAAGTTCTTCACTTCATTAACAATGAAGATCAAGAAGTACTTGGTTACAAAACCCTAAGGTGCAAAGATGCATAGCTTCTTTCAGAGAGAATAAGGCATCGGTCACCTTTTGCATATGTTCTTCTTATATTCTTTTATGTGATGGCCTTTAAAATAAGCCTTATATAGGTCTAGGATTGTGAGAAAAGAAACCCTACACAAATACATAACCCTGGCCCAAAAACAGAAATCTGAATTCCCGTAACCTCGACAAATAGCAGCTATCGAGGAGGTGTCGAGTAGGTGTCGAGATTTAATGAATCTTAACAGATACAGCTATCGAGAAGGTGTCGAGCAGGTGTCGAGGGGACAGAAGCTTTCTCGATTGATCGACCAGCTATCGAGAAATTATCGAGATTGCGATAAGAATCAGCTGAAGATCTTGACAGATAGCCAGGTGTCGAGGAGGTGTCAAGCAGCTATCGAGCTTTAAAATTCAGCATTTTCTCACTTGATTCTTGGACAGACTTGCATGGCTTTAACACTTGAACTTGAAACAAGGTTTCTTGAAGTATTAAACACATCCTAGATCTACTCAAATACAAGTAAAGTGCGTTTTGTCAGAGGATTAGCTAACTACATAAAATATTGACATATGTTCCTAACAAGTGAATCACATATGTCTTAATAATCTTCCTCTTTGGCAATCTGTGACAAAACCACAAACAACAAATGAACATATGAGAGAAGTCATAAATCACTCAACTCATAGTAACTTGTTGAATACAATAAAATTTATCTTAGTACAAACTCTTGAAAAACTTTGCAAGAATAGAGTTCATAACATGGAAGACTTTGACAACCTGTATTTCTGAAACACTTAAACAAAACTCATTAAGGCATCTTTGTGTAAAACAGAAATAATAGATTGTATATAAGTATAAGAAACATGTGTATGAAGACAGAAAAGAACTAACACATGTAAAGGTAGGTGAAAGAAAACATACATCAACATATCATATCACAAAGATAAGCACAATGTATATAAACATAGTCACAAGACCTAAGGTACAAGAAGAAAGAAGTAAGCACTCCCCCTAACAAGATGGAACACATCTCTCCCTTACAAAAGAATGTATTTCTCCCCTTAACATGTAGAATCTTAAAAAAAAAAGCACATCACAATTTCTCTCCCTTTTTGTCATGATTGACACAGGATACAAGAAGCTACAAGGCTTCATCTGAGAAACATAAAGATGATCAAGGATGATCAAGGGGGCACAAAGAATCCATAAAAATGCATGAATGTAATGAAATAAGATGCTATGGATGGCAAGATAAAAGAAAGATGCACACCATGTGAAAAATAAATCTCTTAACAAGAAAAATGTTAAACACATAGATTCAAAACACACACACACACACACACAACAAGTCTAACCAATTTTATTTTTCAAAACAAGTTAAGATAGTTTAGTGAGCATACATTAACATATGTAAAACTTTGTGATGGCCAAATCACATTGTATCTGTACATGTATCATGAGTAGCAAAGAATATTGCGTGTTGTGTGTGAAAAATATCGCAAGATTGCATATGTGTATACATATTATGACGATCTGAGATATGAGAAAATAACTTTAACTCACACACAATCATAACTGTTTGATGGGAACTATCACCTTCGAGGTACATCTTATAACTTCCACATCTCTTAGAATACACGCTTGCAACCATATTTAAAACATTTTTGATCTTTTTGCTTTTTATTTTTCTTTGCATATTTTCTTTTAAGCATATCATGCATGGGCATATAAAGAGAGAAAAGAAATACCCAAGATGTTAAGCATTTGATACTGCACTTTTGCTACTCCGAAGCATACGGGTGTCTTTGACACTGCACTTTTGCTATGCCGAAGCATACAGGTGTCATATTATGATTGATAGGCAACAGTGATGAGATGGTTATTTATGCCTTTCTCTTAGGATTTTCTAGTCTTACCAGTCAAAAAGAGTAATATGAGTGTTAAGTTCAAGAGATAACTTAATCTTACTCATCACAAACAAGAGCCACAAAGCTCACTTGCTTAGTTATGCATAGAGATGCTCATCTAAGCTACAAAAGATACAAAATTTAGAAAATTTTGTTTCAATGGCCATCAAAGGTACACAAGTACCAATATACATAAACACATACTATTTTTGTATTTTTCTAATTTTTCCTTTTTATTTTTATTTTGAAAACAAAATAAAATAAAAACTAAACAATCAAACAAAAATAGATAAACAACATAAATGCATGAAAGAAAAATGCATATGCATGAAAACATGATAAAAATATGCAGATGCATGAAAGCATGATTTCAAAAACAAATAAGAAATCAAGCAAAGAAAGTCCTACTTTAGATAGAAAGAATCAAAGCAGAAGACAAACAGAAAAGACAATTAAGTCTTAGGCTCCTTTCTCACCCACACAACACGAGTCTTTGGCCGTGAAGATGAAAAGGCACGTGTCCTAGTATGTCTACTAAAGGACATTGAAGAATTAGAATTCTCCTGAAATTGAGTTAAAAAGCTTAAGACTTTTAATAACTCTCCAAACAAAGGTGTAGGTCATTGAGAGGAAACCTATGACCATTTGGACAATTGCTTATGAGGATACAATTTAAAGCAATTAGGACGAATGTGTCTAGCAACACCATAATGATGACAAACATTAGGTTTAACAAAGGATTTAGAATTAGCCAAATCAGTTTTGGATTTCATACCTTTATTACCTTTCTCAGATTGTGGCACAAAGACAGTTCTTGATCTAGAAGCCGTGAAAGAGGAGGGGTTGGAGGAAACAGCATATCCTAAGCCAGTCTTATCAGAACTAGACTTTTGAGCACTCAATACCTCATCAAGTTTTGCACTAGACATCCTCTCTATTTGAGTTCTAGTTTGACTAAGCTCAATCTCAAGATTCTTAACCTTCTCTTCTAATAAGGCGTTCTCCACAATAAGAGTCTCAACTAACCTTGTAGTCTCATCTAATTTGACTAACCGATTAGCTTTTTTAGTTTTTACCTCATTAAGCTCTTTTCTATTAAGATGAGAAGTCTTCTCAGATTTTATAAATTCAGTGCATAGCTTATCATAGGCTTCCTAAATGGTCATCTTCTTGGGTACTTCATCATCAGAAGAATCCTCACTGTCACTAGCACTCTCCACAATCATCTTATTGGTTGAGGTAGCAAAGGCCATAACGTGACGACATTCATCCACAAACTCATTAGAAGAGTCATCCTCAGTGTCACTCCAAGTAGCAACCAACCCTTTATCTTCTGACTTCTTGGTCTTTTCCTTTATGAGGTAGTTTGGACATTTTATCCTCATATGACCAAAACCTTTACACTCATGGCATTGAATAAGGGGTTTCTCATTCTTGTCATTCCTTGAGGATTTAGGTTTCCTAGGAGGTTTGCCCTTATCATTTTTCCTAAATCAAAGAAGTTTGATAATCTCATCAGTTATGAAGGTTAGATCCCCATCCTCATCCTCATCTTCACTTTTATCTTCATCTTTAGAGTTCTCAATCTCTTCCTCTATACCCTTGAGAGTCAAGTTTTTACTCTTTCCATCTTTTCCCATTGAGCCTAATCCCATCTTATAGGTTTGAAGGTTCTCTACAAGCTCAGTCAAAGGAATTTGATCAATGTCCTTTGCTTCTTCAATGGCAGTGATCTTGGCATAGAATCTTTCAAGTAAGGACCTAAGGATTTTCCTAACAATGTTGGATTCTACAATAAATTCTCCAAGATTGAAAGCAGAATTCACAATATCCTTGAGTTTAGCATAAAACTCATCAAAGGTCTCATCCTCCTCCATCCTTATTTCTTTAAAACTACTAGTGAGTTGTTGAAACTTCACAGTCTTTACTGCCTTGGTACCTTCATAGGTGGTCTCAAGAATGGTCCATGCTTCTTTGGCAACTTCCGTGGATGATATTTTCTTAAATTCCTCATTAGTCACCCTACAGAACAAAGCATTCAAGGCCCTACTATTGAAATTTGCCACAATGATTGTTGCATCATCCCAATACACTGTCGCTTCCTTTGGCTTAATCCAGCCAACTTCAACAGCTTGCCATACTTGTTTACCTAAAGCCTGCAAAAAGACTTTCATACGAACTTTCCAGTACGCATAATTAGTTCTATCAAATAAAGGAGGTATAAATAAAAATTTTCCTCTATCCATGATAACAGGGGTCAATAGATCATACTCAGGAAATTAATCCAATCAAAGTGAACCCGCTCTAATACTGCTTGTTGGGAGATTTAGACCCCGGTTAATAGAATTAACAAGTTTTAAACTCAAGTTTTTAATTAGATTTATTATGAATAAAACTTGTTAAAACAAACAAACATCAATATCATGTCAAAATCATGCAGCGGAAAAAAAATAAATAAGACAAGATATGATAATACAGGAAAACCAATGAAACCAACCAGTTTCACAGTAAAAAACTTGGGGGGAAACTTTCCCGAAAATCAATCCACTATAGTAAAGAGAAGTTTCAGATCTAGTATAAAATTTTTGTCCCTAGACTCTACAATTCCCGTAGATGAACTCACAATAGAAATTTTCTATTGCTTCAGAACCTCTGAACTCTTCAATATATGAACGCCACCCTTTTATGATGCACGGATCCCAGTACGTGACTAACTCTTTTGCATGAATCCCAGTACGTGACTCACTCACCAACTTAAGGAAGAAGAATGTTGGCTGCAAAGTTCTTTACTTCATTAACAATGAAGATCAAGAAGCACTTGGTTACAAAACCCTAAGGCACAAAGACGCAGTAGCTTCTTTCAGAGAAAATAAGGCATCGGTCACCTTTTGCATATGTTCTTCTTATATTCTCTTATGTGACGGCCTTTGAAATAAGCCTTATATAGGTCTAGGGTTGTGAGAAAAGAAACCCTACACAAATACATAAGCCTGGCCCAAAAGCAGAAATCTGAATTCCCATAACCTTGACAGATAGCAACTATCGAGCAGGTGTCGAGCAAGTGTCGAGATTTAATAAATCTCAACAAATACAGCTATCGAGAAGGTGTCGAGCAGATGTCGAGGGGATAGAAACTTTCTCGATCGATCGACTAGCTATCGAGAAGCTATCGAGATTGCGATAAGAATCAACTGAAGATCTCGACAGATAGCCAGGTGTCGAGGAGGTATCGAGCAGCTATCGAGTTTTAAAATTCAGCACTTTCTCACTTAATTCTTAGACAGACTTGCATGACTTTAACACTTGAACTTGAAATAAGGTTTCTTAAAGTATTAAACACATCCTAGATCTACCAAAATACAAGTAAAGTACGTTTTGTCAAAGGATTAGCCAACTACATAAAATATTGACATATGTTCTTAACAAGTGAACCACATATGTCTTAACACAAACAAAAAAAAAAAAAAAAACAAAAAAAAAGGAAAAAAAAAAGAAAAAAAAGAGGAACGGTAAATACTATAACAAACATTTTGTTACACAAACATTGCCCAAAATGGAAATGGATCTCTATTTAGGTTAGAGGAACAATGACATGAGAAGGGAAGTGAAATTTACATTTATTTAATATGCCAAGAAATTAAAATTTGGGCCTTCTAAGGTGAAATCTTGATTTCACCACTGTCCGTTGACATTACATAGTATTTACCTTAGAAGTCATACGAGTACAGACCTTTGCATCCTTGTATACTTTGCCTAGTCTACAATAATAGCCCTTCTTGGGTGCACAATGAATATCTTCTGAACATATAGACAACCCCTCCAATGCACACCCCTCCTTAGCTATGGTTACACCATTTTTCAATCCAAGAATTTGGTCTGTCCATGCACTAGAGAAGAGGCCAAAGGGATCATACAACTCCTTAACCTTCAAAAATTCTCTAGCGTTTTTGTACTTGTTGATTGCTCCATCGAATGCTAGGTTTCGATTCTTTCCCCAATGTGGCAGTGCTCCATATTTGAAAAGAGCGAGTTGCTCAACTTCTTCGAGTATGTCTTCATAAAGCCTAGGAGTCATGGGGTTTTTGCTTCGATAATAAGTGATATCAAAGTCAACTGCATCTTCTTGTTTGCCCAAATAAGCACTCGAAGCCTTAACATAGCGCATGAGAATTCCGTTATACAGTTCTACACAGCACATTGCTTTAGGCTCCATTTCAATTAACTTCTGCACATCTTGGATAAAGCTCTTAGCCAGGAACAAGCTAATACTAAATGTCGTTTGGTGAAAGAAAGCACCATTGACTCTGCGATCCCATGCACAAGCTGAATTGCGATGGCTATCTAGGCATGTTCCTGATGCTTGAAGGCGGTTGTGAAATCCAACTACGGGATAGCCCGTAAAGTTGTCATCTATAAGTCCAAATCAAGAATTGTTTTTAGAATTGGGGACAAATAACAATCAGCAACTAATACAAATAACTTAATTTGGTAGTTTTTTTAGCACATGAAAATAGCAATACCATTGTTACTTAAACCATAGGCAGTATTCAGGAGTTTTGAAGTAATTGTTTTTGCACTGGCGCACTTCCCATCGGCATAACTCAGGTGCTCTAGAAGTTCCTCTACTTAAACAAGCACAAAACAAACACTGTCAAAACAATTACACTATTATTACAATACCAAAAATCAAATTGTAGTTCTAAAGTAGGCAAATGCTTTTTGGTTAACCTAAGGCTCTGATAGAGCCCAGTTCGAGTGAAGGTATGGGGCGGAATGAGGTTGAATTGTATAGACCATTGCCAGATGTGTTTGTGGAGACACGATCGTCGATACGATAGACTGCCTTGCGTTGACTGGGAGATACCAAATTATATCCGCAAACTCATGTTCATGACCAAAACTAGCCACTTGATCTCCCAAGTCTGAATCATTTTTTGTCAAGTAGGTGATGGATCTCTTGAAGAGAGGTTGTAGTTTTAGAGTGACCTGCAAAGTGAGTGTTTTCCACTTTGAGCTGATAAGATGAAGGGTCGACTGAATTTGTCACCCAAATCTTTATTAATGCTTTAGATGCAAATATGAACTAGACTTGTAATTGGTTAATTATAAAAGCATTCTCTCAAGAATCCCAAAAGAAAGTTTGGCTTGATTAACAAATTCCAGCAAGCATTTTTCAAGCATTTTTCTAAGATCAAACTTCCTGGATGACCCAGAAATACCCTTTTGTCATATATATATATCAAGCTCCAAACCATACCTGTGAAATGACTCCAAGAACTCCAAGTGAAACTTTAGCTGCATTGAAATCTTTGTCACTATCTTTGAGCCTCCGAACCTTTACATACCCATCTTCAGCGCCACCAGGACTAACAATTTGAAGTTCTAGAAGGTAATCATGGACCGAGCTTCCGTTAGCCCACAATGTGCTACCATGTGCACCAGTACTCAATATGCCCCCAATTGTCAAACCCCACCAATATGGTGTATAAGGCAAGGATAGACCGGCATTGGCAGCCTCATTGATTAGATGCCTTAATGTCACACCGCTCTCTATGGTCATGGTCATAGCTTCAACATCAATCTTTAACATATGATTAAGATACTTGGTGCTTATTAACAGCCCTTCTTGGCCGTCTGGACAAACTAGCTTGGGAATGCTGTGTGAAAAACATGTTGCCACTTTCATTTTCCTTCTGTTCTTGTTTGCTTCTGCCACTATTGAAATGAGCTCTTGCTCAGTGATGGGGCACGCCACCTCAGCTGCTCGACAAGTGCTTCGATCCGGGAAGGCACCATAGGAGTTTGTGATGGTACAGTTTGTATTCTCTGATGAGCATTTGATGGGTTCCTCTGGGGGGCTACAACTATAACACGCAACAAAGATTAACAGGAAGACACTTGTTGTTTTTTAGCGTAACAATACCATGTTTTGGAGTTTGGTGTTGCTCAATTTTGTGTTGGTAATTTAGCAATATAGGTGCTTTTTTATATTTTTATTTTAATGGGGCTCCAGGTTTGAATCTGTAGTCTGGAGAAGAAAGGCTCTGGTCCTAGCTAATTCTTGATAACTTTGAGATAAGCTTTTAGAGAAAAAATGAGCAAGAAAATGTTAACTAATTTTCACTAAAGGTATCTTAATGATTACAAGAAAGTTCTGACTTAGAGCAGAGCCTGAAGCTGCCGTGTCTTGTGCTGTCTAATGGCTTTTAGCCTGTGTTCTATTTGATTGAATATGCAAATTTGTATTTTTGGTGAAAGACAAAATTTTAAAAAAAATGCAGGAAAGAACCCAAAAACAGGTTCAGAATAACAATACAAAAAAATCAGGGGAGGCCTGCAGTACTTAAACCTGCTTTCAGTAAGTGAAATAATGTGTCTAACATGCAAACCATTGGGTCACGCACCTCTTTATGGTTAAGATTGAAAAATTAATAAATATAAACCAATTTAAGTATCAAATATATTAAAAAATTAAATGACATATCATGGTTTAACCTCGATTGAACCTCAGTCCGACTTCAAAAATCTTGAACCTTTCCCTTCTTCGGTTTATTAAATGGTCCAGGTTTCAAAACCATGCTCAAAGGTATAAGCTATTGATTCAGTCGCTTAAGGCCCCAAGTAAAAGAAAGATCCCTAAATTTTAACTTAATTAAGCCGAAATATTAACCAATAAATAAAGTTTTTTTTTTTTTGGCGTAAATACACTTTTAGTCCCTACATTTTGACTTTTTTTTTTTCATTTTTGTCCTTACATTTTAATTTTTTCACTTTTAGTTCCTAAATCAATTAACGGGTGTTATTTTCGTCCTTTTTGTCGGTCAACCGACGAAAATAGTTGACGTGGTAGCCAGAGGCATTAAAATATTATTAAAAAAATTATTTGACATTTTTTAAATGCCAAAATTAGAAAAAAAAAGAAAAAGAAATTACTCAATTTTAATTAAAAAACAAAAAAAAAAACAAAAACAAAAACACAGCAACCCAGCAACCTAGCTAGGGTTACCAAAATTACTCAATTTTAAATAGCTGAGGTTATTGTTCTCCTCTTCTTCCTTCACAACCAACAACAACAACCTTTCCTTTACTCTTCAAACCCAATACTTACACCATTCATCAACCCCATCTTCCCACCTTGTCAAGAATGGAGACACTACATACCCATTTCTATTTCCTAAAACAGAGCATTTCATTTCAAATCAGGGCTGTTGAATTTCAAGGCCTCCTCGCCTTCTCTCGCCAAGTATGCTGCCATAGCTGATTACGAATCCGAAGCCACATCTTTGTCTTCGTCGCCGAAAGCTGATGAAGGTTTGGAGGTCGCTAAGCTTGGAATCTCTCAGGAGATTATCTATACTTTGGCCAAGAAGGGTATCACCAAGCTCTTCCCTATCAACAAAAAAATTGATCTTGTTTTAGAACCTATGTGTTTGAAAGAAAACCCAGTCACCGATTAGATATTAGAGCCCAGATCAGTGGTTGTGAAGCCGAGATCAATGGTTCTCACACCTCTTTATACCTCACTCGATATTGACCAGCGACGAGCAGATCAAGAGGCTGATCTTTGAGGTTTTGATCATGGAGGCTGTGGGGTCTTGATGCTGGGAAAACAATGGGAAAAGGAAAAATTTGGAGGCTTGCATGTGGGTGTTGTGAACATGGATCGGTGGTTGGGTCCGCTGATGATTTTGGCTTGGGTTGTGATCTGGGTTTCGTTTGTGTTTGATCTCTATTTGTGATCTGGGTCTGTGTTTGTGTTTGGTCTTTGTTTCTTTTCTTTTCTTTTTTTCGTTTGTGTTGTTGTGATCTAGGTTTGAGTTTTTGGTTGCTGGATTTGTGTTTTTAGTTGTTGGGTTTGATTTGGGAAGAACACGAAGAACTCTGGGTCTGTGTTTGTGTTTGGTCTCTGTTTCTTTTCTTTTTCTTTTTTTTGTGTTATTGTGATCTAGGTTTGAGTTTTTGGTTATTGGATTTGTGTTCTTGGTTGCTGGGTTTGATCTGGGATGAACACGAAGAACAAGTTGTAATGTTCTTTTGCTAGGTTTCTATTGCTGGGTTGCTGTGTTTTTGTTTTTATTTTTTTAATTAAAATTGAGTAGTTAATTTTTTTTATAAAAATTTTGGCATTTAAAAAATGTTAAATAATTTTTTTTAATAATATTTTAATGCCTTCGGCTGTCACGTCAGCTATTTTCGTTGGTTGACCGATGGAAAGGATGAAAATAATATCCGTTAATTGGTTTAGGGACTAAAAGTGGAAAAATTAAAATGTAGGGACTAAAATGAAAAGAAGTCAAAATGTAGGGACTAAAAGTGCATTTAAGTCTTTTTTTTTTAATAAAATGAAAAAAATAAAAAAAGAGAAAAAATATTATGTCCACAATATTTTTCATAACACTTATACAATAATTCTAAATAACAGGTTGTTACAGGCTGTTATTGATAGCAAAAAAATAATTTTAGCGGTGGGTTCAAATAGAAAACAAGAAATAACTTAACACTTAAATTTTTTTGTGAAAAATATTGTGAATGTAGCACTTCTCAAAAAAGAAAAGAAAAAGAGAAGTGCTACATTTTTCACATTAGTTGAGTTAGCAAACTTTTGTTAACTTACTCTTTTACTTACTACTATCAATTTGTCATATCAATAAATATAAAAAAGTTTAGTCAAAATTTTTTATGTTTATAAACTTTCTTCCAAAAAAAAAAAAAAAATTTCTACGTGGTTTATGTTAATTAGTAGTAATTTTGCATAGCTTTAGGCCCCAAATATGTCAAACTGCCCCTGCCTAAGCTAAGCATGTATATGGGCGGAGCTTTAGTCCTAGGAGACTATGAAAACAAACAAGAATTCAAACCCAATGCTAAATAAAATTATCTACACATTATGCAAATTACATCTGATATAATCCAGCAGTTGAATCCAGCTTTTGCAAGAGAGCATCAACATAAACAAGGCAATCTCCTTCAATCTGCACCTTTGAGGCTTCCGTGGAATTTGCCACTTGTCACGCCCATTTAAAAGCATGTACCTCTGCTACGGATGCTGGGATAGAAGAATTAGTCCTGGATATTGCAGAAGCTAATACAATCCCTTCATTGTTCCTAGCAACAACAGTAATCACAGCCCCAAAAGAATCAATGCCTAGCTTCATAATTCAATTTTATAGCCTTACCTGAATGCTTGGACCATCTGGTGATTCGGGTTGCTTGAGCAAGGGAGGACACGAGCTAGTGAATTCAAGTGGTCTTGCATATCCAGGCCGATTTGGAGACTTATTCGCTGCAAGTTTGGATCAATCTCTGGGAAAATTAATAAATTTCTTGGCTTCCAGATTTTATCAAGCATCAAGGCTGTGAACATAACAAAGTGATGTAGGAGAGAATTTACTATTTAATTTTTGTAATTTATTAATTTTGGTATTTTTATGTAAAAAACGTTATTTTAGGTTTAGAACATTTATTTTCTTGTTTTTAGGTGATTTTAATGCTTTTTAGGTCAAATTTGGTTCCTGTTATGGTTAGACATCAATTAGGAGTTATTTTACATTATAGTTTTTTGTTTGTCAAGTTTTACGGAGCCTTTAAATAGACCCCTAAGTTTGTACAAGGGTTTTGAACAATTATTCAATCAATAAAATTCAGACTTTTATCTTTATATTTTCCAGTGGATTCTAAACTCTTTCTCCTTACGGATTCAAGGACACTTATGGATTCAAGGAACCCTCGTGGATTTTAGGTTATTTTTAGAAGCAAACATATTTTGTTTCTTATTTTCTAGAGGTAGACGTGTTCTACTTCTTTAGGCTACCGCATCCTGCATCAGTTGGTATTAGAACCTTGACTTATCCTGGTCTGGTGGCTGGCGTATGAGATGGTAGCAATTCTGGTGACAAAAAACTTAGCAAGTATTATGTGACGTACAACTAGCACTCATAAAAAATTTATTTGCTAAGATGCCGTTGTTGGAGCATGGAAACAATAGGGATAACAGTTGCGGAGATATAACTCAGGGGCAACCTATTGGTAAGCAAATTTCATATAGGTCTTATAAAAGAATTGCAAGTTTTAATGGTTATTTTTTAAAAGAATATTTTCTTGATTGGTTACTTGATCTAGAGGATTTATTTGACTATGAGAATATTTGTTATGAGAAAAAAGTTGGACTTGTTTTGTATAAACTTAGTAAGTATGCCTTACGTTGGTGGGAATGAGTACAATCTGATAGAATCTGATAAGGTAAAGACAAAATTCATTCATAGCCAAGGATGAAAAAGATGCTTGCTATCAAATTTTATCCTTTGGATTGTGAAGAAATCTTGTCATATATAATGCAAAATTATTATTGGCCAAGAAGTTCATACTTGAATTATTTTAAAGAGCCAAATATTCCACCATTAAAGGAAGAGTTGCATGTTGAAGAAAATATTGTTCTTGAAGAATATGTAGAAGTAAAAGAAGAAAATATAGAGATTTTTGAGGAAATTGATGAAAGCCTTGTTATAAAAGAGGAACTTGAAATCAAGATTCTGGAGGAGATTAATGAAGACCCTATTATAGAGAAAGATCTTGAGGTCGAGGTAGTAGAAACCGTTAAAGAAGAAATTATAGAGGAAGTTGTCAACGATATTGATGAAGTCAAGTTAGATGATTGTAGCGTTCAAGCTCCTACTATTTGGTGGGAGACATTGAAACAAAGTTTATTGATTTTATTGGGGTGGAAAGATTTGATGTGATTATTGACTCTTATCTGATGAATATTGTTAATTGCATGAAGATCAAGGGAAAAGAAGTTCAAGTTGCTCAATTGATGACTTTCAAGTTTGGCAAGAAGACAAGAAAGATGAAGTATTCAAAGTATTTGTTCTCTTGACATGGAAGATTTCAGATTTCAAAGATGAACTCGAGGACAAGTTTGTTTCAAGTAGAGGGGTCTGATGTAGGACATAATTTACTATTTAATTTTTGTAATTTATTAATTTTGGTATTTTTATATAAAAAAAAACTTTATTTTAGGTTTAGGGCATTTATTTCCTTATTTTTAGGTGCTTTTAATGCTTTTTAGGTCAAATTTGGTTACTGTTATGGTTAGGTATCACTTAGGAGTTATTTTACATTATATTTTCTTGTCTGTAAAGTTTTATGAAACCCTTACATAGGCCTCGAAGTCTGTACATGTTTTTTGAACAATTATTCAATCAATAAAATTCAGACTTTTGTCTTTCTATTTTCTGGTGGATTCTAGACTCTTTCTCCTCGTGGATTCAAGGTTATTTTCAGAAGCAAACGTGTTTTGTTTCTTGTTTTCTAGAGGTAGACGTGTTTTACTTCTTCAAGCTTTTGCATCCTGCATCACAAAATTATAGCAATCCCCACTTGGAACTCCCTAAAATTTAGATCGTTGTACTAAGCACCGACAAGACAAGCAACTCAAATATGGTACAAACTACTCTATTCCAAATCATGTACACATTTCTATATATAAAAAAATGAGCAAGACTTAAGTACAATACTTAGGTGCTGTTCCTTATATTCCCCTTTTAAGATTCTGTCATGTAGATTTTTTCTCATTGGATGGAAGTGTATTTTTTAATTAAGTAGCCACATGGTTGAATCTTAAGAGGGGAACTTAAGGAACAACACCTAAGGTACACTACATAAGTTTTGTCATAAAAAAATCATGTACATATTATGTGCATGTTTTGTTTGTTTGCTTGATTTGATGAATATTACACCCATTTCTAAAGATATTTCCACATCATTACCTGTAAACCCCAATACAAAGAAAAAGAAATTAAAAAAAAAATTGAGTATAAAAATGCAGTTTGGTAATTGTTGTGCAAATGTCACTCTGAGAATTCAAATCAATAACAATAAAAATAAAAATAAATAACAGGGCTCAAAGTCTCTTCTATTTTTTGGGTAAAGATTAATTTAGAGCATTTATTAGCACAAATACAAAAAGCACAATTATTTATGTGATTCGATAGTATGCTTGATTCTTTCGCTAAGTGAATTGCACACTGGCCAACACCTTACTATCTTGCTTGAAACATTCTTGTTAAACAATCCTTTAAGCCAAATTGCTTCTTTTTTTTGCCTTTGTATCAGCCATATATTCTGCCTCTGTAATGGATGGTGAAACTATATCATGTAGAGTAGACTTCTAGTAGATTGGACCTTTTAACAAACATAAATATGTGTCATCCCATGGACATTCTAGAATCAAGATCTTTTGCATAATCATAATCCGCACAACCTATAGCTTCTGAAGGTCTTCCCATACCTTCTGAAGAAGGTCTTTAATTTGATCGAAAAGATTACCATAGTCTAGTACTTGCAAGATATCCACTTTACTGAATTCCAATACTCTTTTCTTGGATCTATCATAGACCTACTAGCCACATTAACTACATGATAAAGATTAGTGTAAAAATTTAGACCCTGGAAAACACCATATGTTTAACATAATTTATTAGCCAAATTGTTATCTAGGTTAATTATTCAGATCTAGGTTAAACATTCATCACACATAACATACACAACAGAAAACTAAATAATACAAGATGTGATGACCTAAGGAAACCAATGAAACAACTCGTTTTAACGTAAAAAACCTAGGGGGAACTATCCCAAGAAAAAAATCCCTTATATCAAATTGAGATTTACAGTTAAGAATACCAATTCGTAGCAAATCTAATACAGTTACCAAACTGGGCTTTGAACTCCTCAGACTTCTTTAAGCTTGGACTTACTCTCACGTGAACCTTCAATTCACGTCTTGATCTTCAGTACGCTTGATAGCTAAAATTTGATGGCAATTTATACTCTAACAGTACTAGCAATATGAGTTGATCTCCGGTAGATGCTTGATAGAATTAGAAGGTATAAAACCTCATTGATCTCACAAAAGTAATTCTCAAAACTTGAAAAAAGTGTATTAGAGTTTTCCTTTTATACTTAGCAGTGTTAGATTCAAACCCTAAACATTTTGTGGGCTATTGGGCTTTCTTTAAGATTCTGCAAATTCACATGCAGTTCAATCGGTTGAGCCTTCTCTTTGATCAATCGAGCTTGACAGATTTTGAATTCTTTTTTTTGCAGCTTGTACGTTCTTGAATCTTGACTTATATTAACTTGAGCAATGTTTGAAACACTTCAAAGACACTAAGATCTAATTCTAGACAAGTTTTTGTTCTTGGTTTACCAACATACAACATATTTAGAACCTAAACATTTATGACTAAATATTTAGAACCTAACAATCAGACCTAGTGAACACTATCAAGTACATAAGGTACCCAATTGCACTAGCAGACGACACTTAAACACATATTCTGACTTCTCATCTGAACTCAAACGTAATTGTGAGGACAATTTGAAATGGGTAGTAAGAGCATTCGCATCAAATCAGTTAAAATCTTCTAAAATAGATGTACAGTGTAAATTTTATACATTTTGAGCAAAAAAAACACCCACATCAGTGGATGTAAAAATGGGTAAAATCATGTATATATTTCCATGAGCTACAGTACCCGTGTAAATATACATGGGTACTGTAGCTCGTGTATTTATTATTTTAATGATTTTCGTTCGCACTAATTTTTCTCTCTCTTCTCCGATGCATAACTACCTCAGAAACACATCTTCTTTTTCTCAGATGCACACAAACACACCCACACACAAACACATCCACACAAACAGACCCACGCATAAACAAACCCACACAGACAAACCAACGGAGAGATAGATTGGTGCTTATGGTGCTTGGTTCATGGATCGGCCGTTGAAGACACGATCTGGGTCGCCGAAGCTTGGTTTTGGGTCTTTGGAGCTTGGTTCGTTGGTCGCCAAAGCTTGGTTCATGGATCAGCAGGTGAGACACGATCTGGGTCATCGGAGCTTGGTTCCGCCGTCTGTGGAGCTCGGTTCATGGGTCGTTGGAGCTTGGTTCAGCCGTCTGTGAAGCTCGGTTCGTGGGTTGTCGGAGCTTGGTTCGGCCGTCTGTGAAGCTCGGTTCGTGGGTCGCCGGAGCTTGGTTTGGCCGGTGAAGTAAGGACCCGGTGAAGAACTGATCTGGGTTGTAGTTTTTGAGAGAGAGAGAGAGAGAGAGAGAGAGAGAGAGCTGTTCAGAAAAAATGAATAAAGAGAGAGAGAGAGAGAGATAACGTGCGTATATAAGAGAAGTTAGTTGAGGGAAATAATAAAAAAATGAGAAGAATGAATATTTTATTGAAATATCTTGTAAAATAAATGAACTGATATGAGTGTTTTGTAAAAGTTGTAGTGTAAAATAGAAAAAGTAAGTTTTTAGTGTAAAAATGGATGTGTAAAATACACATACTGATGTGAATGCTCTTAGATAAGTGGTGTACTAACAAGTTTGGCATTGAGGCACCGTAAGCCTCAAACTTCGCACTCTACTTTCTTCCACAAACCAAAAACCTAAAAATGGGACCTGTAGTTATTGGTGCACTCTAATAGAGCTGATACACACAATGCCTATAGCCTAAAAAACTTCGCACTCACACTTAAAAGAACGTTTTTAATCGAAACAAGTTTTATGAATTCTCATATTTTTAAATGCCTCCATGTCCAATGGGTGGCCTGTATGGACACTTTGTATGGCAATGTAACTTCATTTGAGAAATGCCCTTGCCCTTGGCATTGCTCCCATTTTTGTGGATTAACGCTTAGGCGTTACTCTTCTATTGAATGCCCACTCTAGTCGTTCACTTACATCTCCCACTTGTACATAGTGGACATGATTTGGTAGTGCATCTCTCCATATTTCTCTATATATTGTGTTTCATACGTATAGATAGACTATGAGAACATTAAGCACACCTGCAAGAAAATTTTGGGAGCACCGCACCAAATCCTTTTTGAGAACTAGCATAGCAACATCCATAAAATGTCTTGTCATTCCCTAGACTCATTCTAACACATTGGATCATGTATTTATTATTTCATACTAATTAAATGTACTATGAGAATTTTTTGTTTTGTTGCTTGGTGAGGCAAAAGCTTCATAAATTCAAAATTTAGTCTATGAATTTTACTGCTTTATCAAAATAATGAGTTACAGTGCAATTTTAGAAAGGTAAAACTGCTATTAATTAAGGAGTTAGCTAAGTGTGTCAAAGAAAGGAACTCAACGTTTGGACTTATCTTTTAATACAATATGGTTTGATATGAATAATGGATTCTTTTGATCACGTGATTTGTGTGTGTGTATATATGTATATGAAAGCTCGAATTTGTGTGAAAATACAAGAGCTTGTTTAGACCTCCAATTAAAAATTACGGCTAGATTGCTTTTACTCTAATTTATCTAAGTGCGGAAACAAGAGTAAATGAAAAGCAATCAACTGATACTACTCTAGTGCATAAATATGAACAACAAACATTAAAAGTAAAGCACAAGAGTAAGGGAAGAGAGATGCAAACACAAGATAACATGGCAATGTGTTATCAAAGAGGAAACCAAAGAACTCGGTAAAAAACCTTTCCACCACCCTCCAAGTGGTAAATCGATCCACTAGATAATAAGTTGGGATACACGAATAGCAAGAGACCCTCTAATCCTAATCTACCCAATGTACCTAAGCCCTCCAAGCTCCTACTCCAACAAGGCTTCTCAGAACCATGTCTTATCTAGCTTTCCGAATCCCGTAATATGCTCGATTGCATTTGCCAAGCCTCACCGGCTTCTTTTGGCAAATCCCTAAAGCTTCCCAAGCTCCAAAACACTCTCTACACTCTAAATAGGTGTGAGTTGTGTTTGGGTACAAATCTCCTCTCAAGGTATGACAATGGGAGAGGGAAGGAGAAGAGGCTAGAATGATTTCTCACTAAAGATGAGTAGCTCTCTCTCTAAAAGATGGGTGTGTGTGCTGTAGAAAACCTATCTAGGGTTTTTCTCTCTGAATGACCTCCTTTACATTTGTGGGTAATAAGGGTATATATAGTATGGGTGAAGGGTAAGAAAGTCACACTTAAACATCCTTCAAGCAGAGAGTTTCGTGGGTATCTCGCGAGAAGGCTTTACTTGCGAGACACTCGCGAAATCCTCCAGGCTGACATGACTCTTCAGCTTCTAGCATATGTTTCTTATGTGGCTCTTTTGCAAGTTAGCTTTTAGCGAGACACTCGCGAAATCCACTGATTCTTCAATTCATTCTCGATTTTTCATCAACTCAATACTAAACCCAATACAATAAAATCCCACAAAATACAAGAAAATAAATTAAAGCAATTACAAAAAATTTTGTTATGGAATAAAGCCAATATAAAACATAGTTATAAATCACAACTTTACAGTATATATGTATATGTGTTGCTATAGGAAACTTCTTTGAGATGAAAATTAAGATTTTCTTGAGTTTGAGAGTTAGGTTGTGATTCATGTGAAAATTTATATACTTAGGAAGAATTGTTAGTAGTAAGTTTTGGTATTTCATTTAGGTGATGAGAACATGGACATTTGAGCTCCTCTTATTCAAATCTCTCGCATCTTCTACTTTTAGGTAAGGGATATGTGGTACGTGCATTTGATAAGCATAAGGTTTGTTTAGAAAAATTAATATTTGCATATAATCATGATTTAAGTAAAGATATATGTTCTTGAATTTTGAATCTTATATATATATATATATGATAATTTTTAGCATATTGATGCTATTACTTATACCACGAACATAATATTTTAAGAATGAAGTAGATATGCTACTGTTATGAAATATTTATGTAACAGCATAATTGTTAGAAAAATACAGTTTTCGGGTTATTCCATTATTATGATCTGAACTTAGCCAATAAGGGTTAAAGTACTTGCATTTCCATGGAAATATTGATTGATTGACCATTAAAAGTGGTGAGGACTTTGCAATACTCGCCCTTGTTGGAAAATACCAACTTGTGGAGGATGCCAACCAACCCTCACGGTTGATGATTTGATCAAACCGAAAGGGGTGTGATATTTTTTGATATGATCCTGGGATTTCCTAGCATTGTGGGGAATGTTATATGCCTAGCAAAGTATGCTAGAAGCCTTCCAAAAGTCATGACAGACTTACAATTGGACCGACTAATATATTATTAATGAGCTATTAAGCTATTTAGAATTTATAAGAAAAGTATGATGATAAGAAAGGTATGCTAAATGTATTATAAGTCTGATGGAAAGTTTGTGATAAAATGTTTTACAGGCTATTTAAAGATAAAGAAATTGAATTATGTTAAAGTAACAAGAGTTCCTTATTATGTCCTTTTATTATTACATGAAAGGAAAAATGATGTACTTTCGTATGAAAGTTTCATAAGTTATTTTAAGAATAGTATGAAGACTATTGAGAACTATTTATCAAAGCTGGCATATCCATAAGATAATTTTTTTTAAATGCACTCTTATTAAATGCTCGTGGAACTTGAAACCTTATGGGGCTTTGCAGCTCACCCTATTTTTTTTTCCCTTCAATGCACAAGTTCTTTCCTAGAAATAGCAAGAGTATTAGAGATGACAAGAGATCTATGGTTCATGTTTGTTAGATTGTATAGTTTTGCTGTAGCATAAACAATATTGTTTTTTTTTTTTTTTTGGTTGTATAGGAGGAATCAAGATGTATTTGATCCCTTTTGAGAAAAGATGAATTTTTGGAACCTTAGTTTGTTAAGTTTGTTTTGAACCCCAGTTGTATGTCTTTGGGGTTAGATTTGTAAATAAGAGCTTTTGCTAACGTCTAGTTATGTAATATTTACATGAATACCTTAAGTTTCAGCCAAGTTGTTAAACTTTCAAAGTCTGAAAGTAATGAAGTTTTAAAGTTTTATGAATTTTGTATATTATGACTTTTATACAAGGAAATAAAAAGGAATATGAGAAATGAATTTTGATAAGGACCTATAGCTTTTGTTGGTTCATGTTAGTATTGAGTTAGACTTGAAGTACAAGTTTGGGTCATGCTTTAAATTTTGATGTATAGGTTTGGGTCATGACAAGTGGGTATGGGTTTGTTGGGTTGAGAAGGAAGAGTGAGTTCGTTGGAGAGATAAGTGGGTATGGGTGGCTTGTGTTTTTTTTCGATGGTGGTGGCTGGGGTGGGTATAGGTGTGCTGGGTTGAGAAGGTAGAGTGTGAGCTTGTTGAAAGCTCTTGCATGAGAGAGAGAGACAGAGAGACAGAGATAAAGACAGAGATGAAGAGAGAGAAAGAAACATATATTGAAGAATAAAGAAATAAATAAAAAAGAATATTTTAATGAAGTGGTAAAAAATATAGAACATTTGATGTTAGTGTATTGTAAAATGAGTTGTTAAAAACAGATAAAGTGGCTTTTTGTGTTGCTAAAAGCTAAATTTTTTGAGAATTTTGATGTGAATGCTTTTAGTCTCTATACATATTGTCAACAACTAAATTTTGGCTCCAATCCCAGCCCATTTGTCTTTTCGGGTCTTTTGAAATGCTTGGATTTGTGAATTGTGTATGTCTTGAACCAAATATCATAAATACGGAAGCTCGAATATGTATGAGGAAGATGTTTGACACCTTACAATAACTTTTGATGATACATTGTTTTGATTGTGTTTTAAAAAGTTTGTTTGCAAATCACATTTTGATAATAAATTATACATTCATTAAATACTTAGTCAATTGCATTCAAAGTAAATATGACTAATGTTTTTCCTTAAAAAAATATTGGTAAGCTAAAATTGCAATTTAATCTTGAAGATGTTTTTCTCATACAAAAGACAACAAGAAATACAATGGTTAAATTTGGTGAGGGGAACTTATTGGCTTGATTTTGGGTTTTTTTTTTTTTTTTTTTTTTTTTTTTTTGTTTTTGGGGGGGAGGGGTTGTTTGTTAGGTTCTAGAACTAAATGTATTAGAACTTCAATTTGTAATGTGTTGGCAAACGATGATCAAAACTTAGAGTTTAGGTTTAGGCTGCTCAAAGTGTTTATTTGTAAAAGTTGGAATAAAGTGGTTGCAAGATTTATTGGTCTAACTCTGCAAGGCTCGATCGATCGAACCTCGTGCAGATTAATTTTCTGCAGAATTTTCCAACTCAACCCAAGCCTAGTTTGATGTGTAGGGTTTTATGTTTTACTCTAAGTATAAAATGAAAAACCCTAATTACATTTTAAAAGCCTTTTGATGTGCTGTGTATTGAATCTCTTGTGAGATTTAGAGGTGTTTACCCTCATACACACTTAGGGTTATTAAGATCAAGATTCATGTCAAGAGCTTGGTGATCATTTCATTTGTTGCACAAAGAACTTAAAGAAAGTCACAAGTGGGAGTACTTGTGGTTGCAGTGGATCAAGGAAAGAAGTAGTCCGTGGACTCGGAGCTATCATGTGGTCGTGGTAGTAAGTTTTCTATTCGAGCTAACAATATGATGTTAGTGGTCTAAGTCTTATTGTAAAAACTTCAATTCTTTCATAATGGATTTGTTTTACCTTGAGAATAGCTAGTCCGTGTGTTCTTTATATTTTCGCATTACTTACATGATATGATTTGATTGTGTTAACCTAGATCTGAATAATTTATCTAAGTAATCACTTGGCTAAATAACTAAGTAAAACAACTTGTGTTTTAAGGGTTTAAAAATGTACAAGTGGTATCAGAGCAGGTTAGCTCTTGTGTTTAGATTCTTTGATCTAAGAGTTGATCCATGACCTCTGTTGTCATGGAAGATGGTCACTCTCTCGTAATCCCACCTCACTTTGATGGGAATAACTATGCCTACTGGAAAGTAAGGATGAAACCATTCCTAAAATCTATTAATGAGAGAGTTTGGAATTCCTTTGAATATGGATGGGAGAAACCAACTACTCCTGTAAGTGAGTAGTTAACTTCTCAAAAGAAGTAGCTGCTTTTAATAGTAAAGTTATGAATGTTATTTTTAATGTTGTTTCTCTAGAGGAATTCAAGAGGATCTCAAATGTTGAGGTTGCTCATACTGCATGAAATATTCTCCAAACTGTGCATGAAGGCACAAAGATAGTTAAGATTAACAAACTGCAATAGTTAACTACTAGATTTGAAAGTATTATAATGTATGATGATGAATGTTTTGATGAATTCTATGTTAAACTGAATGATATTGTTAACTCTGCTTGTAATTTGGGTGAAATTTATGATCAACCTAAGATTGTTAGGAAGATACTTAGATCCTTGACTGAGGATTTTAGACCCATAGTAATTGCCATTACTGAAAGCAAGGATGTGGACTCTATCCCTATTGATGAGCTTATAGGATCTCTCCAATCCTATGAGCTAGACCTACCTAAGACAAACAAATTAAATCAAAGATTCTTAAGTCAGTTGATGATATTGATGGAAATGGATTTGATAATGAACTCTCTTCTACAGAGTTTGCATATTTTGCCAAGAATTTTAGAAATTTTCTTAGGAACAACAACAGAAGGGCAAGAGATAAAAACAATACTGAACCTAGAATTTTAAGAGGAATGAACCCACTAAAGTGAACAATACTGATAAATCTAAAGAGAAAATAGGTCAAACCTCTAATAATTCTTTGGGTCAACTGATTGTCAAAGGTATGGTCATGTGAAATCAGAATGTCTTACATCCTTGAGATCAAAGGGTAAAGTTATGGTTGTAACCCTTAGTGATGATGAAGTTTTTGATCATGAATTTGGTAGTGATGAGGATGAAAACTTCATTACTTTCACAACTACTGCTATAGTTGATGAAAGTGTAGTGGTTGATGAGAACCCTTTTGATGGGGAACTCTCTGAGAATGCTGATTTGCAAGAAACTTATAATAAGTTTTGCAAGGTTACTGCAAATGATGCTATGAATGTTGACTTAGGTTTAAAGAAAATTGCTTCTTTTGAACTTGATAAGAAAAATTTGCTGTTGAAATTGTTTGATGCTAATGAATTGATTAATAAGGTGAAGATTGAAATCATGTTATTGATTGATAAAGTTAAGAACTTGGAACTAGAATTATCTGTTGCTAGAGAACAAACAAATAGGTTTGTTAGTTTTAAACTTGATCATATGTTGAGTATTAAGAAGTCTCCCTAGACAAAACTGGTCTAGGTTTTGCAGATAACATCTTTATGGCTGAAACTCATTCCACAAATTTTGTTTCTTTTTCTGAGCCCCCTAAGAGTGAGATTGTCAAACTAGTAGAAGTTACACCACCTCCTAGAAAGACTAGGGTTGATCTTAAAGAGTTTAAGCCTAAGAATCCTACCCTCCCTTAAGATAAGTTGCATGATAGACCTTTGTGAGTTTGTCATTTTTGTGGAAAGACTGGGCATATCCGTCCAAATTGCTTTAAGTTGCAAGCTGCAAAGTGTGCAAATAAGCCAAAAGTACCTGTGCCTCAAGCACAAGATCCTATGGTACTTATTGGTGAATTGGTTAAGACTTTAAACCTTTATACCAATCCTGGAGTTGCTCATCATTCTCATTAGAATAATAAATCCAATGCTAAATTTGCATCTAAAAAGTTTTGGATGCAAAAGGCTTAATTGAATTGAGTTTTTTTGACATGGTCTTTGTGCTTCATCTTAATATTTTTTGTGACCATTCTTCTTTTGCTGTTTTGGTTTCCTTTTATTTTTAGGATTTGTATTGCATTATATTCATGCATTTCATAATAGTTTTCTTTTTTGTTCAAAAAAAAAGGGGGGGGGGGAAGGAAAAATATGTTTTGCATTATTTTTCTTAGATTTGTAATCAAGGCTGGTCATATATCTTTACATAACATGTTTATATACCTTGTTTAGCTTGGATGAGTTTATTTTACTGCACTTTGCTAGTTTTAGCTATGTAGTGCATGCTGTGTGGGAATTGTTTATAGTTTTTGATCACTTGATCTTGATTTTGAAGTCACATGCTTTTGATTGTTTTGACTTGAACTTAATGAGAAATGCATAAATAACCATCTCACCATTGTTTATTAGCCAATCATGAACACCTTAGTACATATTATAAGATTTTGTGCTCAAGAAAGTGTAACACATGTACAAAAAGAATATAAGGTGTAGTCTCAGATTAATGTAAAATTGGTGTGTACATTATTGGGTTATAATAAATTCACAGTAAAATAAAATTGGTATGTACATTATATGACCTAAATATCAATTTATCCAGGAAATAAAATTGGTATGTACATTATGAGGCAATATAAGAATCTTCCATGATTGCAAGTTTGTTTTCTAGGAGATGTAAGAGTTATATGATGTAACTCTTTAGATGATAGTCTCTTTCAAACTGATGTGATGAATTTTGTAGAAATTGTGCTTGATTACTATCTATATGTTACCTCACATGTATCTCAAGCTATTGTTAGTTGCACATACTACATAAGTTATTCTTTGCTAAAGTTGGTATATGATATTGTGTGTGAATTTGTTTTGGCCATCCAAGATGATATATTTCTTGATTTTAATGCAAAATGTGTTTAATGTTTGTGTTTTTTTTTTTTTTGGACAAGTTTTGGAAGATTTGGGTTGAATTCAAGTGTTTTTTAAAAGCTTTTAATCTCATACTCATGCATTTCATTCATGAAACATTATGCTCTGAGGAGTTTCTGCATTAAATTGCTCTGTTTTTCAAAAAATTTAGAATTCCAGATTTTCGATCAATCGAAGTTGCTTCTCAATCGATCGAAATTATGATAAAAATTTTGATTTAAATCTACCTGGCTTGATTAGTGCTCGATTGATGCTGGATTGATCGAATTTGTTTTTCAATCGATTGAGGAATATTTTCGTCCGATTGAAATTCGGTCAGAAGGTGTTTTGAAATGTCTTTTCTCACGTATTCTTCATACTTTTTCAAACTTTTCAAACACTTTTTCACTATTCTTCTTCGACCAATCCAATCTAAACCATTTTTGTCATTTTTTCCTCAAATTTCTTAAGGTTTTTGTCCTCAAGTGTAGGCAAGACCTAAATACCCCTTCTTTTTCATTAAAATCACAATTTTCATGCATTTTTATTGAAAATTTTGAACCTAGGGATTTTGGGATTTTTGTTCAAATCAGTTGTTTTTAATCAATTTTGTTTAATGGGTTTTTGTTCTTGGATGTTATTAACATGATTCTCATGCATTAATTTGATTAATTTTGTGATTTGAGAAAAATTTGAAATTCTAGGGCTTGAAACTTTGTAAAATTGGAGATTTTGTTCAATTGGGCTAAAATTGATGAAACTGACTTGTGTTATTGATTGATTCTGACATTGTATGATGTTGTTTAGCTAGTGTAATATTTAATTGATCAATTTGGTTTACTTTTTGAAATTGGATTTTTCAAAATTTGGGGTTTTTGCTCTAAACCACTGTGTTCAAGTTAATTGATGTTTTATGAAGTAAAATTGAACAAATTTTAATGCATTAGAACATGCATCATATGTGCATTCATTACATGCATCATATAGATTGTTATTTATTGAGTTTTTTTTTTTTTTTTTTTTTTGTGTACTAACCCTCTCTAATGTAGTCTGCCCTTGTATTTCTTTCTTTGTTTCTATTTTCCATTCATTCTAATCCCTTAGCTAGGCCTATCCATGGGTCGGTCCAGGTCGGGTTTGTGCCCAACCCGGAACCGACCCGATAAGTTCAGGTCTCTCATTTTTGGACCTGCCGCCGACCGGTGAATTGAATCAGTTCGGGTGGTCGGACTTCCTCGGATACTAGTCGGTTCTCGGTCGGAGTTGAAAAATTTGAAACTATGCCAGATTTTTGCCGAAAACCACCAAATTTGGTTGAGATTGGGTTGAATTTATCAGGATCTGGCTAGATCTCGAAGAGATTAAGCTAAACTTGACGAGATTTCACCGGATCTTAGCGAGATCTCGGTGGATCTCGAATAGAATAGGCCGAATCTTGAAGAGACCTCACCGGATCTTAACTATATCTCGGTGGATCTCGAAGAGATAAGGCCGGATCTCAACTTAACATACAAAACGACCGACGAAACACACCCATCAGTGGAGAAAAAGTAATTTTTCGATGCACAGACGGTCAGATTGGTTGAGATCTCGATTTTTATGCTCAAACTCGTTATTCGACCTGCCATTATCGGGTTTTGTGGATGAAGATTCGCCACCGACTGTCACCGGCATCGGGTCGGCCGGGTTGGGCGGGTACCGGGTCTGGTTGACACTCCTACCTTTAGCATCATGGTTAGTAAAACTAGAGTAAATAAGAAAACCTCATCTTCCTCTAACCCTGTTTTTGAGAGTGATAAGTTTAGATTTGAGAAAAACCAAGAGAACTATGGGAAACTTTATATCTTTAGATCAGTGTGGGTTGAGCGTAAAGTGATCCTAGATGAGTTAGATCCTGAGATACGTAGGAATTTTGAGAGTCGGGGCTGGTAACCTCTTACGGACATTAAGCACCCTCCTTTTACTGCCTTGATTAGAGAGCTCTATTCAAACCTCTCTAGCCACTCCAATGATTTCAACACTCAATATGCGATGAATTGAATAAGGGGTGAAGAGTATGTCATTACACCTTAGGTAGTGGCCTTTGCTCTTGGTGTACTTTTGGTACAACTAGTCTATCCTTACTTCGAGGTCCCTCCCCTTGACGTGATTATGTCTTACATCACCGGTACTTCCATTAGATGGGGTTCCGATCCTCGTATCACTACTCATAAGCTTACTGAGCTTAATTATTAGTTTTTCCAGATTGTTTGTCATTCTATTTGGCCTATCTCTCACTTACACACCATTTATATTGAGAGATGTGCATTTTTGTATGCCCTTGTGACTGATGCTCCTATGAGTTTTCCTACTCTTTTCATTTGATCTTTAGTTGGGGTTTATAGGAGTAGTTCTAAATCACATGGTCATTTCTTTTCGGTCTTTATTCATAGGATTCTCTTACATTTAGGTTTAGAAGATTTTCCCGTGTCTGAGTATGTACACATTATAGCTCCTATAGGTGCCACCTTTCTTGGGCAAAGAGCAGCTTAGATGAAAGCTAGCTCTAAACACCCTAAAGTCGAATCTTCTACAGGTGCATCTCGGCCTCCTACATTTGGCGATCCCACTACTGAGGAGTATGTCGATCCTACTGCCGTTGTTGATCCTCCATCTTCTTCTTCGAGTGATGCTTCTTTGTGGAGTATGCTAGAGACTGTTATGATCGTTCAGGTGGTGCATGGATAGATTCTGGTGGATGTGCTTGTTGAGCTTCAAGCTTTACAAGCTGATTTGGTGAGTACTAGACATTCTACTCCACCTCCACCTTTTGATGATGAGTCATGATTGCCCTTTGGTAATTCGTCACAAAAATTGGGAGTACATATCATGTTGATAGGGGGAGTTATTTTGTTGATAGGGGGAGTTGTTTTTGTTTTGGAGCTAGATTGTATATAGGTGCTACTTTGATGTATTTCTTTTTATTTGGCTCAAGATGTATTTATTTTTTATGGGTTGTATATATTAGAGGGAGATACTATATTTTATATTTATTTTATTGTTTCTTGTTTCACATGTGATACATTGGTTATTGATTTATATTATAAGGTTATTGATGGTATATGTCTTTCATTTTTATGTTTTGTGAAATCAAGAATTTTCTTTTGTTTTACTTGTATTTTCCACACATGCGTTTATGTGTTTGTTGAGTGTTTCAGGAATATACAGGTTAATTCAGTTGTGGCTGCTGTCTACATTGGCAATTGATAGATAGTAGTTAGGTTGAATTGTGTTTAGGGAATTTTAAATTTAAATGGGCTGTTTTGTAACTTTGAGCATTTTATTTTTGTGATGTGTTTTGTTACAGATTGCCAAATGGGGAGTTTATTAGGTTCTAAGACTTTAGGAACTAAATGTATTAGAACTTTAATTTGTAATATGTTGGCAAATCATGATCAAAACTTAGAGTCTAGGTTTAGGCTGCTCAAAGTGTTTATTTGTAAAAGTTGGAATCGAGTGATTGTAGGATTTATTGGTCTAAATTTGCAAGGATCGATCAGTCGAAATTAGGCTCAATCGATCGAACCTCATGCAGATTAATTTTCTGTAGAATTTTCCAACTCAGCCTAAGCTCGGTTTGACGTGTAGGGTTTTATGTTTTACTCCAAGTATAAAAGGAAAAACCCTAGCTACGTTTTAGAAGTCTTTTGATGTGTTGTGTGTTGAATCTTTTGTGAGATCTAGAGGTGTTTACCTTCATACACACTTAGGATTATAAGATCAAGATTTATGTCAAGATCTTGGTGATCGTTTTAGTTGCTGCATAAAGAACTTAAAGAAAGTCATAAGTGGGAGTACTTGTGGTTGTAGTGGATCAAGGAAAGAAGTAGTCCATGGACTCGGAGCTATCATGTGGTCATTGTAGTAAGTTTTTTATTTGAGGTTGCAATAGGATGTTAGTGGTCTAAGTCTTATTGTAAAAACTTCAATTCTTTTATAGTGGATCTGTTTTACCTTGAGGATAGCTAAGTTAAATCATTCTCAGGTTTTTTACCGGTTTGGTTTTCCTGGCTTATCATATTGTGTGTTTTTTATATTTCCGCATTACTTACATGATATGATTTGATTGTGTTAACCTAGATCTGAATAAATTATCTAAGTAATCACTTGGCTAAATAACTAGGTTAAACAACTTGTGTTTTAAGGGGTTTAAAAACGTATTTTGTTGAGTTTTTTAAATTAAATTTTTTAAAAAAGGAAATTTTAATTGAAAATTAAAAAAATAATAATAAAAGGAACTTTCAAGAAAGCATTTTATTCATGTTTTCTTGGATTTTTTGAAACTCATTATTTTGTTTACGGAACAATGACATAACAAAGGGAATGAAATATACATTTAGTTAATATAAAAAATAATTAAATTTTATTAATTATTAAAATTCTTTATTAATTAATATTGAAGAATTGATCCCTCCTATGGTGAAATCTTGACTCCTTCACTGTTCACATGAATATTAGAAGTTATACGAGAGCAAACCTTTGCATCCTTTTATACTTTTCTTGGTCTACAATAATCCTTGGTGATGCTTTTAACAAAAATAACATGCATCTTGGTTCTTTTTTTTTTATTTTTTATGGGAACATGCATCTTGGCTCATAAACATTGTTGTTGCAAATATTTATAGTTGAATGTACATAGCATGGAAGCTACCAGATTTGTTCATAAATAAAGGAATTAAGCTACCAGATTTTAAGATGCTTTGAAGAAAGGTCTGTTTTTTTTTTTTTTTTTTTTTTTTTTTTTTTTTTTTTTTTTTTTTTTTTTTTTTTTTTACTTATCACTCTATATTTCTTCACTCATCACTCATCACTTAAAATACCTCAACTCCCTAAACCTGACATGTTTGGCACATTATTTCCGACGAGTAGTAACTCAAAACTTTGCATTTGCTGTGGGACTCATACCTGAGCACTATGTCAGGCATTCCTACTCGCCTCACACCATTTCATCATTTCATATCACTCACTTTTCATTTCCTTTTCCCTTCAACCTTGTTACTCTTCCAAAACCAGAGACTTTAAAACCCCATTCATGGACTCTCCAATCCTCACCAATCCAACCCACCTCCTCCTCAATACTTCCTTTCCTAAGCTCGAAATTACTTGGTGAAGAATGCCAGTCCACCACTACCACCAAGGGCAAGAAGGGCAAGCTCGGGCGCGGCGCCTCGCCACCACTACTATGAAGGGAAGACGCCGCACCGCCCGAGGTCGACATGGCGGTCTTAGAAGCATAAGTTCAGGCGCGGTGCCTCGCCATGGACAAAAAAGACCCCACCCTTGATGTGGGTCCCAATGGCCTTCCTCTCTTCACTTCCACACTTCCCTATCCTTCTCTCCTGCAAAGACACTTGCTCCTATTTCAAATTCAGGTACCCAAATCAAAGTTTCAACAAAACCCACTTGTATTTATAGCTTAATAATTGATAATTTTGTATTTTTGTGTGGATTTGGATCAGTATGGAGTCTTTGAAATGGGTTGGTTTTTTTTTTGTGTGGAAACATGTTTGTGTGTAGAGAAAAGATCGTGAGAAGTGAAGAAAGAAANAAAGATCGTGAGAAGTGAAGAAAGAAAGAAAGAAAGAGAAGAAGAAGAAGAAGAAGAGAGGGAAAAAAAAAAAAAAAAAGCAACCAAACCCAGAAACTCAATGTGAAAAGGAAAGAAAAGAAGAAAAAAGAAAGAAATAACAGAAGGAGAACCTAAGCCCAGAAACCCAGTGAAAAGGAATGGGAAAAAAAATGCAACCAAACCCAGAAACCAACGTGAAAATGAAAGAAAAGAAGAAAAGAAGAAGAAGAAGAGAATAGAGAAAGGTGATCTTCCCAGACCTAGCGTGAAAGACAAAAAAAGAAAAAAGAAGAAAAGAAGAAGAACACAACGTGTGTTGGAGAGAGCAAAAGGTCTGACCGTGGGTCCCATGTATGTGTGTTTATTTACCAAAATACCATGGAAACTGAGTTTTGATAACTTAAAAACACCTAAAATGTGTTTTCAGTTTTCATAACTCATCACTCTAAAATCAGAGAATTGATTGATGGAAACAAAAACTCGAAACACATCCAAACACACTACTCAGCCATCGGACCCACTAATTTTGAGTTATGGATAATGGAAACAGAGTTATAAGTAATGAAAAGTGAAAATCCAAATAGCCCCTTAGATCCTAGCTAATCCTTTGCTGCTCTCTTGGGTATTAAGTATTAACCAACTATTTTTTTGAGTGTACAGATAAGGCGTTGCTGTGTATTTGGGGTATGAACTACAGAGTATCATTATGTTTCTGTTTTTTCTCTCATTTTTGACAGTCTGTCGATTGATTTTTACTCTCTTTTGAAGGGATTTTTTGTACAGTGGGTACTAACTGTGGAAGAAGGTTTGTGAAAGCTCGAAAACGTGTTGAAAAACACAAGAGCTGTTTAGACCCCCGATTAAAATTACGGCTCGATAGATTTTATACAACTTTAATATAAAGTACGGAATAGTGTAAAAGCGAGCGGATGAACAATATAGCTACTCTAATCCATAAACTAAACAACACAGCAGTGTAATGGAATATAAAAGAGTAGGGAAGAGAGATGCAAACACAGAAAACACCAAGACGTGTTTTTGAAGACGAAACTGAAGAACTCGGCGAAAAACCTCTCCGCCGCCCTCCAAGCGGAAATCGATCCACTAGACAATCAGTTGGGATACATAAGTAAGCAAGAGACCCTCCAAGCCTAATCTACCTGATGTACCTAAGCCCTCCAAGCTCCTACTCCAACAAGGCTTCTCGGAACCGTGTCTCGTCTTAGTTCTCCGGATCCCGCAACAAGCTCCATGTTGCATCTGCCATTCCAGGCTTCTTCCAATGCTTCCCAGCAACACCAAAACGTCACACAACACTCTCAAAAGGTGTGGTAAGTGTTTGGGCTATCAACCTCTCAATGGTGTGAAATGGAGAGGGAAGGTTTAGGAGATACCACAAGAAGTGTATAGAGAAAGGTGGAGATGACAATCTCTAATTACAAATGTGTTTGGCTAGGGTTTTCTCTCTAAAGCATTCCTCAACATTTGTGGTAATGGGTTTATATAGGATAGGTGCAAAATGTGTGAGTCAGTCAGTACAGGCTGGCAGAACAGCATGTCTCGCGGTGTCTCGCGGAAGGCCTTACCCGCGAGATACTCGCGAGAGACAGCTGTCTCCATCTGTCATGACTGTTCGCATTCCAGCATGTGCAGGGCACATGCTTCACTTCGCTGGAAGCTTAGTCGGAGATACCTGCGAGATTCCATCAGCTTCCAGATTGCTTGAGTCTTCACACACTCTCTATCACACACCCCTTACAACAATTCCCACAACAAATACAGGGTATAAACAATTGATAGTAATTACAATCAAATTTGCACGGAATAAAAGCCAACAAAACACATAGTTGTAGAATCACAACTTTACAATCTCCCCCTTTGGCTATTTCGTGACAAAACCCTAAAACAGACTTAGACTAAACGTGAGTTTGGGAACACAGGAAAAACTCACTCACACCTAATTCTAGATTCTGATAAGCTCTTGAAACATATGAACAAGTAACTCCTGAAACACAACAACAAAATATTATCATTGTATGCAGAAAACTTGAAAAGCATATGGAGCAATAAGCACATGATCAAGCAGAATGAAATAGAAACACTAAATCATGGCAAGATCAAACGAGTAATCACTATACACAAGCAATTACTATGCTCATTCACACAAGGAATGAACATCCGGATATGCAAGATGATAAGCTCATATGAAGAGTACCATTTGCACATCCAACACTCAACCAATGCAAAATACTTGAAGAATTTGCATCTAGGAACAATCCTACTAGGGCACAAGAGTGTTCATCACTCAACCAATGCATAGAACGTATATGCATCTAGGAACAATCCTACACGGGCACAAGAGTGATGTAGTGAAGTAAATGTATGACATTAAACTTCAATAGCACAAGCATAAAGGCTGCATAAGCAAAGTATTGCAAATACATGGCACAAACCATAAAAGCCTACAAATCATGCAATGAAACAAAACAACCCTTAAAGCTTACAAAAGCAACATGGGTACATGCAAAGAGTGCTACAAAGCATAGAGAATATCACAAAAGAAACATCTGAAAATAAATACTTAAATAAAGCATAGTATCAAAGCTTTAAACACAAAACAAGTAAACATAGGAACTGTTGACTTCTTCTCCCCCTATCTCCATACTCCCCCTATCAATGACATCATCTCCCCCTTTTTGTCATGGAATAGCTAGTCATCCCCTTCTAGCTTCCGTTGAATTTCGTCCATCTGAGTTTGGAGAGATGTGAGCTGTGAATCAAGACGTCGGTGGTGAGTGTACATGATAGTCGCAAATCCGGACATCTTTGTACTCATCTCTTGAAGAGCAGTAAAGATATTGTTGATCTGTTCATCATTGATACGAGCTGCAGAACTCGAGGAACCCGATGGTGCATGAGTTTCTTGCTTGGTGTTCTTCTTGGCATGGCTCATACTAGCATGGAGAGACCGAATGTTGATTGGACTTGGCCTTGGATATGGACGTTCATCATCCAATGGACGGACACCTTTGAGCTTCAAAATCTTTGAAATAAGGCGAGAGAAAGGAAGACAATTCCTTGAAGCAGTGCGGTCAACTGTTTTTGCCAAAATGTGAAAGATATGAGAGCACACATCAATCTCGACATCCGTGATCAGATCGTTCAAAAACAAAGCTCGACCAAGGTTCATATATCCGGTGCTGGACAAGGGATAGAGATTGCTACACATGATCATTGAGAGAAGTCGTAGCTCGGAAGAGAGAGATGCCACATTGATTGACTTCTTAGTGGATGAGAATTCCAAATCAGCTCCTAAAGACTGTCTGAGATATTCTTCATCGGGGTTCAGCTCATCATATACCGGCGGTATGGGGAGTATTGGCCGGTTAATGTGTAGAATTTCCGCCAAGTACATTGGTGTGACAGAAAAGCTCTTTCCTCGAACCCAACATTTAATCTCATCGCCGACGACACTGGCATTGGCATAGAATTCCTTAACCATGTTCTCGAATGTATCCTCGAAAGTTGACAGCAGATAGTTCCAATCTTTCGTGGCAAACCAAATAGGTATTTGTGTGTCTTTGAGTGATGGCTGGTCAACCCCCCTTTCAACTATCAAAGGAGCACCCTGAAAGTGGTTCTTGAAGGATTCAAAAGCAGCATGAGACTTGAACAAGTGAGGATCAAAAGTTCCTGTTGAGCCACGAGTTCGCTTCGGTCTAGGTGAATCAGCATCAACATCAATGATCGGTTCTTTCCCTTTGTCGCGGCCTCCTTTCACAGCTGAAGTCTTGAATGGAGACATCTGTGCAACATAGTACACAAAACACACAGGAGACAAGAGCACAACCCATAGACCACAGAACACAGAACTTGATTAGAGTCAAGTTAGGTCAAAGCAGAAGTAACACTGCTGAATGCATAGACACAATGCATGGAACAAAGCAAATGTGCATGTGTATGTATGTGTGAGCAAGTGCAAGGTGCATGAGACACACTATCAATGACCAAATTGAGTGAAATAAGGTCAAACATGTGAAAGTCCATGGATTGAAATCACTTGATTCCGAATTAGCACAAAAATGTCACTCGGACATTTTGACAAACACCTAGCATGCACAACATCAAATAAGACATGAGCAATGCATGAACATGGGAAAATCTACCCTTAATACAAGATAAAATGCCACAAGGGGCCAACACAGAAGCAGAAACAACCAATGGGACACAGCCCAAGCAAAAGATTTGACAAAAATTCACCCAATTTTGAAAACCAACCCAAAGTTTCGAAAATCCCCAATTTTGAAAACCCTAACAAAAATTCTGCATAATCTAAGCAAAAACTTAAAAAGAAATGGTTAACAAACATACCTTGAAGAAGAAAATGCAGAAAAAATGCTTGGATTGAAGGGAAATGAATGGAATAGTGATTTTGGGTTGAGAAAGTTTGAGAGAGGTTGAGCGAGGGAAGTTTGATAGTTTTGAAAAACTGTCACATCAGCTATATAAAAACTGAAAACACGCGTTTTTCGCGGGTTATAGAGGGGCGAGACAGTCGCGAGACAGTCGCGAGAAGTGCCACTGAAGCACAAAATTTTCGCGAGAAGCATTAGGTCGCGAAACAGTCGCGAGACAGTCGCGGTAGCTTCTGTCTGAAATTGGAAAAATCCAATTTTAGCCAAACAGCATTTCGCGAGAAGCTGTTGGTCGCGAGACAGTCGCGAAAGTTTCTGTGTGACATGATAAAATAAAAAATTTCCCTCAACTCCTTTTCGCGGGAAGCTCTAAGTCGCGAGCTTCTCGCGAAATTTCCCCTGAACCTGTTTTTGAAGAGACACAAAAAATGCAATTTAATCAAAAACAAAAGACAAGAAAGTATAAAATCACTTTCAAAAACAAATAAAACACTCAAAAATCTTTTTGGGTTTGATCAACAAAGATTAAGCATGTGAAAAACACATTTAATCAAGTACAATCACACAAATGAATAAGGCATTCATTGAACATAGACTTGTGTGTTGTGTGTGGATATCAAAAATGAGATAGTCCTTAGTCCAATGTGAAGCTTCAATGATCAATTCAATCAAGGCATACACAACTAGCCCTAGATTATGTGACCTATCTCAATTATAGAAACATGCATATATGACCTCCCACATGAACTTGATAACAATTCATTGAAGCTTTTCATTTGGCTCCATATTTAACATATCATTTGCAACTTTTGAGCAAAGAGAATCTCATTTAGAGAAAGATGCCTGAAATTTTTGATATTTCATTTGATGAGTTAGCCTTTGGCTTTTTGGGCATCATACATTTTATTTTGGTCGCTTTCCCTTTTTCCTAGTCGAATACTAGTTTGTGCGACAGGCTTTTGCAGCTCTATATCTCTTTTCATTTGGAGATTTACAATTAGAGAGCTCTTTTAAAGCAGAAAATAAAAGTGGGAAGATATATAGGCATGAGTCTATGCATGTCTCAAGATCAACAAAACCATTCACTAATCATTCATGACAAGGTTGAAGATCTATTTACAACAGTCACATAGATTTTAGGATTTCTTCCACAATGATATGAGTGCATGAGAGACAAGCTAAGCTCGTTAAATGCACAAAGCCATAAGTACAAAGGTACAAGGCAAAATATGCTTTGAGACAAAACTCAACAAAGTGATCAAACTTTTTGGATTTTCTATTTTTTATGTGTTTTTGAATTTTTGAACACACCCAAAAACAGAACAAGAGAATAAAGATTAACAAAAACAACCGGTACAAAACACCAACAGTAAAAATAGAGCAATGCATGAAACGATGCAACAGCAAAAGTCCCTAAACATTGAAAGAATTTATGCGTGGACATGTTATAATGCTTATGCATGAGTACCCCTCTTCACCCACACGTCACGTGCGTTTGGGGTGATATCCTTAACGGATTGGGTACGAGAATTTGGACTGTCAAACCTTCTGGTGAAACTCTCCAAGCAAGTGGTGAAGGCACCAATCATTTTCATCACGTCCATCATGCCAGGATCACGATTCTGACTTCTCGGTTGTTCACCACCCCAAGACCTCATGTCATTTCTCCTTCCTCGTGACCGAGGTGCGCTTGAGTTGTTGTCTGATCTCAGCTTTTGACAGTTAGGTCTGGTATGTCCTTGCATTCCGCAGTAGTGACACACATAGTCCGTTCTGGGACCCCGTTGAGATCTTGGGAGAGATCTTCCTCTGGTTTCATGTCTACCTATGGAATGATTTCGGGGCTTATTCACCATCCGTTGCTCACTCACATTCTTCTTCTCAGCCTTAACATTCTCAAGAATGGGCTCTTCTACAATAGGCTCTATGGCCTTTACAAATTTCACTTCTTTGGTGGCTTTGGCTGATGAGCTGCTTCCTCCGGTGTATCCTAACCCGGACTTGTCTGAAAAAGGTTTTTGAGATGAGATAACATCATCTAACTTCTGGGAGGAGACTCTTTCTATCTTGGCATGAGCTTGCACTACCTCTTGCTCAAGAAACCTCACCTTCGTATAGGCTTCAGACAACTCGCCATTTAGTGTCTCAATCTCACACTTAGCCTCTTTATATCTGATCAAGAGACTTCTATAATCTTCCTCAGCTTTCTTCATTTTCCTTACAGCCGCCTTGGCTACTCTGGTATACTCTCCCGACTTCTCAAGTAATAAGGAGTAATTTTCTTGAAGATTAGCTGTATTCTCTTCTTCTTCTTCAGCATCTGATTCTTCCACATTCCCAATAGACTCTGAATCAGAATGCTCACCAAGCTCCTTCACAAGTGCACCCAAATCATCCGATGACTCCACATGAGCAATGGTCATGAATGCGGAGTAGTTTCCCTCTCCGTCACAACTCTCTTCCGAGTCAGAATCAGAGGAGTCTGAATCACTGAGTGTCGTGGCATAAGCTTTGCCTTTTCCCCTCAGAAAATTTGGACACTCCTTCTTTAGATGTCCATGGCCATTGCACTCATAGCATATAATTTCTGAAGAAGGTTGAAACTCCCTCCCTTCTTTCTTTGTAAACTCTTTCCTATCACCTCTTGAAGATGAAAATTTTCCTCTGTTGAATGGTTTCCCACTGTTCTTCATCTTCAGAAATTTGCGGAAGTTTTTCGCAAGAAATGCTACCTCCTTCTCCACCCCATCTTCTTCGGAGGAATCACCCATCCTTTCGGTGATGGTTTTAAGAGCAAGTGATTTACTCATCTTATGGGAAGGCAGTCCCATCTGATATGTTTGGAGAGACCCAACTAATTCTTGAATCTTAATCTCATCCAAATCCTTGCTTTCCTCTATGGCTGTAACTTTTGCTCTAAAACTTTCAGGCAAGGACCTCAATACTTTTCTCACCACCTTAGCATCTTCAATCTTCTCCCCAAGATTGAGTTTAGCAATTACAATTTCATTGAGCTTCCCATAGAATGAATCAAATGGTTCATCATCACCCATCTTGAGCTCTTCAAATTTGGTGGTAAGCATCTGAAGCTTTGTGTCCTTAACTTTCTTTGTACCCTCATAAGTGGTCTCCAAAATCTCCCAAGCTTCCTTAGCAACTGTCATATGAGAGATCCTGTGGAATTCATCAGGTGACACAGCACAAAATATAGCGTTTAAAGCTTTACTATTTGCATTGGCTGCTGCGAGAGCTGCCTTATCCTAATTTGCCTTAGGAGCTTCCGGCTTAGTCCAGCCGAGCTCTACCGCATCCCAAACGGTATCTTCTATAGAGCATAAAAATGCTCTCATTCTGACTTTCCAGAATGCGTAATTGTTCCCATCAAAAAATGGTGGAACATTGAGCGATTGAGATCAATCCATCTCAAATAGGGTCAAGGATCACACTAAGGTATTTAAACCAAGCAAGTGTACCCGCTCTGATACCAATTGAAAGCTCGAAAACGTGTTGAAAAACACAAGAGCTGTTTAGACCCCCGATTAAAATTACGGCTCGATAGATTTTACACAACTTTAATATAAAGTGCGGAATAGTGTAAAAGCGAGCGGATGAACAATATAGCTACTCTAATCCATAAACTAAACAACACAGCAGTATAATGGAATATAAAAGAGTAGGGAAGAGAGATGCAAACACAGAAAACACCAAGACGTGTTTTCGAAGAGGAAACCGAAGAACTCGGCGAAAAACCTCTCCGCCGCCCTCCAAGCGGAAATCGATCCACTAGACAATCAGTTGGGATACATGAGTAAGCAAGAGACCCTCCAAGCCTAATCTACCCGATGTACCTAAGCCCTCCAAGCTCCTACTCCAACAAGGCTTCTTGGAACCGTGTCTTGTCTTAGTTCTCCGGATCCCGCAACAAGCTCCATGTTGCATCTGCCATTCCAGGCTTCTTCCAATGCTTCCCAGCAGCACCAAAACGTCACACAACACTCTCCAAAGGTGTGGTAAGTGTTTGGGCTATCAACCTCTCAATGGTGTGGAAATGGAGAGGGAAGGGTTGAGGAGATACCACAAGCAAGTGTATAGAGAAAGGTGGGGATGACAATCTCTAATTACAAATGTGTTTGGCTAGGGTTTTCTCTCTGAAGCATTCCTCAACATTTGTGGGTAATGGGGGTTTATATAGGATAGGTGCAAAATGTGTGAGTCAGTCAGTACAGGCTGGCAGAACAGCATGTCTCGCGGGTGTCTCGCGGGAAGGCCTTACCCGCGAGATACTCGCGAGAGACAGCTGTCTCCATCTGTCATGACTGTTCGCATTCCAGCATGTGCAGGGCACATGCTTCACTTCGCTGGAAGCTTAGTCGCGAGATACCTGCGAGATTCCATCAGCTTCCAGATTGCTTGAGTCTTCACACACTCTCTATCACACACCCCTTACAACAATTCCCACAACAAATACAGGGTATAAACAATTGATAGTAATTACAATCAAATTTGGCACGGAATAAAAGCCAACAAAACACATAGTTGTAGATCACAACTTTATAGCTTGTATATTGGAGTTGAGGACTGTGTTGTACCTGTCTATAGCAGCTAAAGCTTCCATGTTCTGTGCGGACTTGGATCTATGCATGGTTCATTATTAATACCTCTAAAAATCATTCACAAAAATTCACAAACCCACTCAATGATTGATATGCACTATAGCAGAAGTCTTCTCTATTTGTTTCGGTGCTTGTAGGATGGAAATGTGAAAAATGTTAGAATGATATATATATATATATTGGATAAATATCATTTTCGTACTTAAATTTTTACCTCCTTTTTTTTTTTTTTAATTTTCAAAAGTTCTCTTTTTTGTTTCTAAACTTTGCAAAATGTTTTATTTTTTGTCATTCTACTGTTAGTTTAGGTCCTACGTGATTTAAAAGAGTGGTGACATGTCATCTGACATGGGCCAAACTAATTTCTTTTTAAAATTATAAACATGTGGCTCACATTGATTGGCTCATATGGATTAAAAAAGTTTTAGTGAGACAAATTTACCCTCACAAGCTCAAACCTCAGCTGGTCAGCCTAGTCTAAAAAATGCCCATATCTAAAAGGCTTGAAACCCCAAACCCAATATCACGGGGCATCCCCTGCTGGCAATGGAGTGTTCAACGGAAGCCTTCCTCCATCATTGAAGCTTAGTGTTATTGAAGCAACACAAAGACTCTGGGATAATTCTTACATGCTCTGTGAGCAATGCTCCCTCCTTTCACATGAGGAGTGGACCTTATAGTGGGCCCCAGGGTGGGGCCCACTCCTCATGTGAGAAGAAGGAGCATTGCTTTCAGAGCACCTAAGTTTTTTCCAAGACTTTAAACCTTCTTGTTATACACAAAGAAAAGACAATTTTTTTGCTTTGAAAGTTTCTCAAGGAACCTCTCTTGCGCTGTTGAAAGTTCAATAGAGATTTAAATATTGACTTGCTTGGTTTGGTTTGGAGTAAAAGGATGAGAAATCTTTGAAGGATTCTTGGCTTCTTTGGAATGGTCGAAAGTTGCTTTTGGAGGTTTGTTAGAAAAAAAAATTTGGTCACTCTTTTGTTTTGATCGGTTGAGTTTATTTATTTATTTATTTTTCCCTATGAAATTTACTTTTATTCCTATTTAGTTTTGAGGATGAGCCCATGATATGCCAAAATTTGATATGCGTGTATGGGTTTATGATTTATATTTTTCCAAGTTTAGTGAAGTTCATACGAATTGGTATTTGATTTTGTCACATTTCTTCTTGTATTGTTTGAAAGTTGGGTTAATGAGTTGTGTCTTGGTCAAAACTTTCATGAAGATTTCTCTTAATCGGCAGTGGGAGCTGCCTTTGAACACTCTGTCATCAGTATTCCATTTCTGGGTTGGGGTTGTCGATTGAGGTCATAGGATCGTGGGTTGTGGTGTTGGAGTTTCAAGTGTTTCAAATTTGGAGATTTTTTAGACAATTGAGGTTTGGATTTGGGTTGTGTGGGTGTGAGGGTAAATTTGTCTCACTAGAATTGTTTAATCCATGTGGGCCAATCATTGTGCGCCACATGTTTATAATTAAAAAATAAATAAATTAGTTTAGTCAATGTCAAATATCACATCACCATTCCATTAAGTCACGTAAGACCTAAACTAACAGACAGAAATGTAAGAACAAAAAAACTGACATAGATGGAAGGAAAAAAAGTAGAATATTCTACAAAGTTTAGAGACAAAAAATAATCATTTGAAAGTTTAGGGACTAAAAACAAATTTTTGTAAAAATTTAAGGACGAAAATGATATTTTACCCAATTTTTCATCAAGTATTTAGTTGGGGATGAAAAAGTGAAATGATATAAATATAATTTGTTTGGTGGAAAAAAATTGAGATAATAAAAAATATAATTTATATATAATAAAAAATTTTCTCATATCCTTATTACATAAAATATTATAATTTTTTATCATATTAAATTAGTTAAAGACATATTACACACAAATAATTGTAAAAATACTCTCATCTTGTTCCCCACCAAAAATAAACCTCACTAACCATTTAAAACCCACACCTTCTCCTATAAATGGTACAAGTTTTTTTATTTATTTATTCATTTTGTTATTTTTAAATGGAATAGTACAAGCTTTTCTCCTCTATTTTTTTTTTTTTTTTTTTTTTTTGGCTGAATACAAGCTTTTCTCCTCTATATATAATATTTGTGAAAATTTTATATAATATAAGCCTTTAAAATTGGGTTGGGCCGGCACTGCCCACCAATCGAACTTAAATTAAAAACATAGATTTTTTATTTCTTGTGTCTTGATCGAGCCTAAGTCAAGAGTCAATCAAAAGGCTGGTATTGATCGATCAAGAGGTGATCAAGGGTTGGTCGAAATTTCAAAAAATGCCTTTCTTCAGTTAAACTTTGCACTTTATTTTGTACTTTATTTTTGACACTTACAACTAAGAACAAGATACATTGTCATAGGTTTTCTCAAAAAAAAGAAGAAGAAGATACATTGTCATAGATTTGCCAACACTAACCTAATTGTTTCCACTACCACAAATATTCATAAAACGCATGCCCACAAGCATAAGAGCCCATAAAAACTGACCTAAAGGAGCCCCAAATAGGAACACTTGAAAGTTGTAAACTTCTACACGAATCACACAATCAGGTTTCTTCCCATGTATCTCACAGCATCAACAACCAAAAAAAAATTTCTTCCCAGGTAGAGTACTAGAGAACATAATAACTTTCAACAAATCACAAGAACATTGTTATAAATTGAAACAGCAACTCAAAAGAAAATTAATATTAGATTTTGATCCCTTTGAAGGTGAAATCTTGACTCCCCCATTGTTCTTCCTCACACATATTCATCTTAGAAGTCACACGAGCACACACCCTTGCATCCTTATATACCTTTCCTGGACTACAATAATAGCCCTTTTTGGGAGCACAATGAATGTCTTGTGAGCATATGCACAACCCTTCTAATGCACACCCCTCCTTATCTATAGTCACACTATTTTTCAATCCAAGAACTTGGTCAGTCCACTCACTAGAGAAGAGGCCAAATGGATCATACACTTTCTTAACCTTCAAGAATTCTTTAGCATTTTTGTACTTGTTGATTACTCCATCAAATGCTATGTTTCGATTCTTCCCCCAATGGGGCAGCGCCCTATACTTAAACAGTGCAAGTTGCTCAACTTCTTCTAGTATGTCTTCAAATAGCCTAGGAGTCAAGGGGTCTTTGCTTCGATAATAAGTGATATCAAAGTCTATTGCATCTTCTTGCTTGCCTAAGTAAGCACTCGAAGCCTTAACGTAGCGCATGAGTATTCCATTATAAAGTTCTACACCACACATTGCTTTAGGCTCTAATTCAATTAGCTTTTGCACATCTTGAATGAAGCTCTTAGCCACGGACAAGCCAACACTGAATGTACTCTGGTGAAAGAACTCACCCTTAACTCTAGGGTCCCACGCACAAGCTGTGATCAATGCATCATTAAGACTGTCTAGGCAGGTTCCTGATGCTTGAAGGTGGTTGTGATATCCAATCACAGGATAACCCGTAAAAAGAATACCTATTAGTTAAAAAAAAAAAAAATCATAAATTTTGTTATTTTGAGTTGGTAATATCATTATCAGCCACTAACGCAAATAATAATCGTAATTTCTTAGCACTGTTTAGAAGAAGAGGAAAATAACAATACCATTGTTACTTAAACCATAGGCAGTAGTCTCGAGTGCTAGAATAACTGTCTCTGCACCTAAGCACTTCCCAGCAGCGTCACTTAAGGATTCTTGAACTTCCTCTAATTTAAACAAGCACAGAACGTACCATTTCAAAACCATTACACTTTTGTTATAATAATAGCTAGCAAAAAACAAATGGTAGTGCTAACCTGTGGTTCTGACAATGCCCAGTTCAACTGAAGCTGTTGCTCGGAATGGGGTGAAATCATATAGACCATTATTACCATGTCCATGTGTGTTTGTGTAGACTCGGTCGTCAATACGATAAACTGCCTTGCGTTGACTAGGATACCAAGTTATATCAGCAAACTCATGTTCATTGCCAAAACTAGCCACCATATCTCCTAAGTCCGAATCATTTTTTTTCAAGTAGGTGATGGATCGTTTGAACATGGGTTGTAGTTTTAGAGTGACCTGCAAAGTGAGATTTTCTCATTTTGAGCTTTCATTTTGACCATGTTGTGACCTTGGCTTATATATCAATGTATAACAGCTCAACAATTTATGTCTTTGAAGCCTATTACACGTGTCTTAACCGGGAGTGATAAAACATAAGCAACATATATCAGATGCTGTCAAATCATAGTGGCATTTTCAACATCACAATGCTGTAGATCATGCCTACCATGCACGGTACCACAACAAGTAGATGACTAAATGACAGTTTCACAAGTGTCGCATGAGATGGGTGTCTATGAAAATTTTGATTCATCCTTTTAGATGCATATAATTATGTTTATACTAAATGACAGAAAAATATTATTGATGTGTATACATAGTAAAAATGATGCATATAACATAGCCTATATAAGAAAATTACAATCTGTTTCTAAAAAAATAATCAGAAATATTAATATGTGGCGTTTATATACTTTCAAATAATTCAGCTAAAAAAGAAAAAAGAGAAAGAACTCTCATACAATTAAAAATTTAAAAATATTGCATTCATATAATAAATATACAAGACATACAGGGGGGAATAAGAGACCTATCTTAATTTAATCAGTCCAAAAAAAAGGGACTATAATTTTTTTTTTTTTTTATTATTTTAAGTGGGAGAGACCTATCTTTCCTCTTGCTTCCCTTATTCGATTATTCCCTTTCTTTTGGGGAATCCCTGTATAATGTAAGACATGACTGATCTTTTGACTTAAGGCTTAGGACACTTACGATTTGGTTTAAAGCTCCCCATTAGGAAAAGGCTAGAAATTGTGGGTAAATAACTTGTTTCACACATGCACCAAGAAAATTGTAATTGTATATTCAATAAGATTTAGGCTAGCTTATGGGAAAGTTGCATATATAAGTGATACCAAGACAATTTGTAACTGTAGATTCAATAAGATTTAGGCTTATGGGAAAGTTCCATAAGAGATTCCAATAAAATTGTAGTTGGAATGCAAGGCCAACCCCTAAAGGAATAAAGTAGAGTGACTATAATAGCGGATTCTAGGTTTTGTAGGGTTATACCAACACGTAATAATAAGTATCAAGACTAATGCTTTGATTGGTATTTCCAAATAAGTTTTTCGAGAGCCACAACATTTGTCACAATTTGATAAGGTGATTAATTGTAAGTTGTGGATAATTACTTTCATATGTCATTCACTCATAGTCAACCACCTCATAATTGTAGTAAAAGTCGTATCTCTAAATTTTCTCTTTCACAAATATATTTAGTTTCTTTTTACTACTTCCATGAATTCTCTCACTAATTAAACACAAACTTTAATGTTTATTTGTTTATAATAAGAGTGTCAAATTACTATGACCAACTTCTCCCTAATTGCTTGAGAGTTTTATGTGCGTAAGTCAACATCCCACATGCAGGGTAAATTGTTAAAATTATCCGCTCAATTTTTAGCATAGCCACACATGTAAACAATCTCTTTCTTTCTCTCTCTCTCTCTCCAAAAATTAAAATTGGAAATTAGATTTTATTTTTTCCTTCATCATGCATCACATTGCCAAAGCTAAAGTACAACTCATTTTTAATTTGAAAAGGTAATAAATTATCATCTCTTTTTGTTAGATTTTATGCTTGAATGATGATATTTGATTCTATGTATGAAAATAATCTTAGTTTGGTTTCTATTAAGGCATTGAGATATGTGTTGAATTCATCTTTGTTTGAGTAGTTAAGCTGATCATGAGACTATTAGGTGATTCTATTTAAGTGTTGCAATAGTACCTTTAATAAATTAGATTCTATTGTTATATTATACGCTTTAAAATTTATTTTATTCTTATTGTATTGTAATTTATATTTTAGACAATATTTATGCTATTTGTAATTTTTTTAAAAAAAAATTAAATGTCTATTAAAAAATATCAATTTAAATGTCTACTTTAAAATTTTAATAATATAAAATTTAATTAAATTTTAAATAGAATCTCTTGATCAATTTTCTACTAGCAATATAGAAAACAAAATAATAAAACATTTTAGATAATAAATCTCAAAGATGGAAAAAAATTCAACAAAAAGAATTAGAAATAATGATTAATACAATAGAAAGTTAAAAATGAAAAATAATCAAACATGATAGTAATTGGTTATATATATATATATATATTGTTGAATTTTATTGTCATTATTGGACTCATGGTTGTCAAAATCCTAATTTGGATCCTACGATTTTACAATTTTACAATCTCACTTGCCCAAAACGATCTAGATCTTTCAAGGATATTTGCAATTGTTCAAGATTGGTAGGATCATCTGATAATCCCAAATGACTTTAGTTTTTTGTAATCTTCTTTAATTTGACAGAAGGTTTAGTTGAATCCAAATGAAAAATAAAATTTTAATAAACCAAGTTTTTCCATTCTAATGTAGAGAGAAAGTTAATTGGACCCAAATAAAAAATATCCCAATAGAGTGTCATATTTTAAGATTTTTGGTCTCTTTAAATGATGCTTACAAATGGATATAATGATGTATGGTAATTATATCAATGAATGTATAATTTATGTGATTATTTAAGATATCATATGTTTTTTTTGTTTTTTTCTCAAATAATATAAAATCTTACGATTCACGATCCAATCCTACGATTCATGATCAATCCTACCTCCTACGATCCTATGTAGGTTCTCGATTTTGACAACTTTGATTGGACTACTTGTAGTAGTATAGTTATTTTTTTTAGATGAATTTTTACAAAATTAAAATTATTAATTAGATGAATTGGATTAACCATGTTTTCAATTAAAAAGATGTTAACAAAACTTATTCAAGAAGATTCTCAAAAAACTTTGTATCTCAAGAAACAAGAAGCGTTGACTTGTAAAATATAAACAAGAAAAATTTAAAATGATTTAATTGAAATTTTATTTTAAAATTTCTCATTAAAAAATATAACTTTAAATCTTGTTTCTCAAAAAGAAAAAGAAAAAAAAAATCTCAAAGTATATTAGGTGAACCTAAAGCAACTCAATTACTATCATTTATATTTGGCAATTGACGCTGAAAGTCTTGTATTTCAATTAGTTGACATTTTTTTTTATGTTTTCAAATGAAACATTAGCCATTGACACCTTTCATGAGTGTTATTGATTTCAACATTGGGTTGAGACTTGGGATATATAACACATTCATGAGAAAATCTATCATACAACAAATGCATGCATTCACCCCCTCACATGGGGGTATATATAATTATATATACATATATATATGATGCGTAATAAATGCATGTATTCACCCCCTCACATGAGTATATATATATATATATATACACGATGTGTGTAATACTACCTCCACATTCACTGGTTAGGCTAGAACACACCTACCATGCTAAGTGGAATGGTACATCCTTCCATTATGGTTCCAAATTTATTCTTTAATTTATTTCTTATATTTCTAGTCTACATTTTTTATTATTATTTTAGTTTTAGTCCCTTAAGAAATATATCTAGAGGCCCACTTTGAATTGGGGAAAGCAGAAGAAGTTGAAGAAGGATGGCAAGTCAATCAAGATTTCATTATAGTCCGCTACCTTATGTAAAAGTAGATAAGTAAATGCATTGTACCTGCTCCTTTTTCTTTTTTTTTTAATTACTTAAAAGTAACGCTACAATACAATTATTTTTACTACTTTTTTCATAAAAGACGAGCTGACTAAGATAACCTTTTTAATTACCTATTCATCAACTGGACAATTTTGAAATTTTTTTTACTCTAAACTTATTGATGATTACTAAAGTTTTTTTAGTTAGTACACACAAACAACAACAACTAGTACATACGCTAATAACCTCTTTAGACATGCTTTTGTCCTGTCTTTCTCTTATGATCCATTTGAATGAAGAGGAAGTAAATTAAAGTTAGTCATTAGGGTCTATTTAGTTTTTGGGAAATTTAAAACTTGAAAAAGATACACCGCTGAGAGTTATAATTTATAAGAATTAGAATTTTTAGATGTAATTAATAGTTATGTTTTTTTATGCTTAAAATTTAAATTTATACTAACCATTGTTGATTGGGTTGAAAAATGTCCTCGATTCTTGGTATTGTAAGATGAAGCATAATCATTTTCTTTTATAAAATTAGCTCTAGAGATAGACATTTTTTTTTAAAGACAGAAGAAAAATTTTAATGCATATGTAACAGTAGTAATTGTTGATTAAATTAAAATACAAGAGATGTGATAATTTTTCTAAAAAAATTACTGTGAAATCTGTCATTTTCAAATAAAATATGATACTTTAACATTTTCGTGTCTAATGATAAAGAGAATTTTGTCCCAAAAAAAAAAAAATTTAATTTTTACGAACTTTAAAAAAATTAGCAGTTCTCATCGCGCATTCGTGTATATGGAACAGGTTTTTTTTTTTTTTAACAAATAATTATTACTATTATTTATTTATGGAGGTAGAAGAAGAAGAAAAAAAAAACATTAACCAGTTGTTTCCTTGTAATTGGATCTCCAAAGTTTTGGAAGTATTCTTATCACATCTCAAAAGAATAAAACGAAATCTATTACAAAATTTCTCAAACATAACACTGCGATCAAACTTCGACGACCAGAAACACCTTTTAGCAAAAGTTTGTGTAAATGGGATGAAATATGATGCACAATTAATTGAGACTCACCACTTCAAGAAAGTACACCAAGTTAAGTGTTAAATATCAACATGTAAAAAAAAGAAAGGCAAAAGAAAGAGTAAGTATTCCAAGTTATAATCCAGACCTGTGAAATGACTCCAAGAACTCCAAGCGAAACTTTAGCTGCATTAAAATCTTGGTCACCATCTTTGAGCTCCCGAACCTTAGCATAACCATCTTCAGCACCACCTGGACTAACAATTCGAAGTTCGGTAAGGTAATCATGGACTGCGCTCCCCTTGTCACGCAATGTGCTACCATGTGCACCCGTGCTCAATAGTCCCCCAATTGTCAAACCCCACCAATATGGTGCATAAGGCAAGACCAGCTCAGCCTTGGCAGCTTCGTTGATTAGCTGCCTCAATGTCACACCGCTCTCCACGGTTATCGTCATAGCTTCAACATCAATTTTTAACGCATGGTTAAGATACTTGGTGCTTATCAAAAGCCCATCTTCCCCGTCTGGACAAACTAGCTTGGGAATGCTATGTGAATAACGTGTTGCAACTTTCATTTTCCTTTTGTTCTCGGTTGCTTTTGCCACTATCGAAATGAGCTCCTCCTCCGTGGAGGGGTAAGCCACCTCGGCAGCTCGACAAGTGCTTCGATCAGGGAAGACACCATAGGAGTTTGTGATTGTGCAATCTGTATTCTTTGATGAACATTTGATGTGGTCCTCCGGGGGACTACAACGCACACCAAAGATTAAAAGGAAGAAACAGCTAAATTGGAAAACTCCGCGTAACAATACCATGTTCTAGAGTTTTGGTGATGCTTTAAATTCTTCTTGGTAATTTAAGATGCATCTTAGTTCATTTACATTGTTGTTGCACATATATATATATATATATAGCTGTGTGGTTTAGACAGGTATATATTAAAATAAAGAAACTATGATCCATTTTAAGACGCTTTGAAGAAAGGTTATTTTCTTTGCAAGTGTTGGCAGTTGGCATCAACGTGACAAACAATTCCTATTCTTAAAACGTTTGTACAAATGTGGAACAAAAAGAAATTAATATGCAGATGGAGTGATTAAATATCAATGACAAAGTCATCAATGGATTTAGAGACAGTTTTATACAACTATTAAGGCGGCCTATGGTGTTGCCTCGCGTAAATGAATGGTAGAAATTTAATGAGATGCAGTTGGTAAGACTTTATCAAATGACCTATTCATTGTGATGATACACGGCAAGCAATCCACGCAAAGAAGTCTAAAAGTTAATTAATTTTCTTTGATGAATAGTGAACATTTGAAAACTATGGTAGACAAGTGTATCCTTTTTTTGGTAAGCGGTGGACAATTGTATCATTTTCTTTCACAATCACACATCATGATGTTCATTTGTCTTTACAGCAAAGACGAGGGCAAAGTTCACAAAGCCAAGCCCTATCCACTCGACACCTCATTGAAACTCAAGTACGTCTCCAGACAGAATGGAGTATGTTAGGTGTGGCACACAGGATACTCTCCTGCTATAGTCGGTTAAGCTGTAATTACATTTGAGAGTAATACCATCAAATCACAATATAATTATAATTTTAATTAGCTTAATTAGTAAATTATCTTGCCAAATTAAGTTTTCAAATTTTGATTATATCTAAAACTAAGCATTTGAGTGGTCTTAGTAATACCATCAAATCACAGTCAAATCATAATTCTAATTAACTCATTTGATAAATTCTTTTATGGTATTAAGTTCCAATTTTGATTATGTCAACAATTAATTGATATCTTAATGTGATGATAAATTAAAGAACAATCTCTAATTAAGAGCTTAATATAAAATATAAGAACACCACTTAACCTAAATACTTAAATATTTAAGTTTGGGCTCAACTATGTTATATTAATAACTCACTCTTGTCATTTTTTTTTTTTAATGTGTGACTTTATTACATACATATACCCAACAATCTTCCTCTCATGTGTAAGTCTTTACCTCTCTGTGGGCTTTGACCAAGTCCTATTAGCTTCTCCTTGCTTTATGAGTTTTTTTTCTTCATCAATACATCATCCATAGTCCTCTCATATGCTATCTGTGATACCACGGGTCAACCCCACATGCTCATGAATGGGAACCCGAATTGCACTTCCATATCCATGGAAACTTGACGCCATACCATGATCTAGCACCATTGACAATACTATTTTGTTAGGTATTTCTTCAGGATTGTTTGTGTAAGCTCTTTAGGCTTACCCTCTTCCCGCTCCAACTATGAAAGGGATCTTAAACACCTTGCCACATTTGTCGCACATAGCAATGGGCTCTGATACCATTGTGGAGACTTTAATTGAGAGATTAATATAACATATAAGGATTTTGTTGAGAGGTTAATATAACACATAAAGACATCACTTAACCTAAAAGTTTAAGCCTTAGAGTTTGGGCCTAATTATGTTATATTAAACACTCTCTCCTATCATTTTTATTCAATATAGGACTTCACTCGCACCTATATACCCAACAAAAAAAATCATAGCAAAATCTCAATTTGTCTCTACCACAAATTTTAAAACTAAATTAACTTGTTGGTCTGGCTATGTGTTTTTCATGGGTATAAGCATAGAGGTGGCTTCCATGGCTCCATATCTAAATAAAAGATTGCCTATTTACTTCCCCATAAGTGAATGTATAAAGACAATTTCTAATTGTAAAGTTGTAGTCAGCCAGTCCTAACTCATAAAAGCTTTGTTTCTTATGATATTAGAGCATTCACAATGGTGGTTGTAATACCACTCAAAAGTTATTTTACTAACTCAAATCATTAAAATCATGCAACTAGTATTATATTTTTTTAATGGGTTTTATTGTCTCTCTCTCTCTCTCTCTCTAGTGGTCCAATCATGATGGCAATGGTGGTGGTTCAGTTGCAATTCGTGGGTCACGGTGGCAGTGGTTCAATTGCAGTTCGTGGGTTACAGCAGTGGTGGTTTGTGGGTTTGATCTGGACCATTGGGTTATAGGTCACGATTTGGATCATTGGTTCTAGGTCATAATTTTGTTTTTGTTTTTGTTTTTTCTCGATTGGTGGTGGTGATGTGGTTGTAGGTTTGGTGGTAAATGGCATTGGCAATTGTTGTCTAGTTAGGTTGTAGTGGTCTCTAGGTTGCAGTGGTGGGTGTGGCTATTATTGGCTAGTTGAGTTGTGGTGGTCGTTGGGTTGCAGTGGTGGCTGTGGTTGTTGCTAGCTGGTTGGATTGTGGTGGTATTTGGATTGTGGTGGTGTTTGTGGCTATTTCTTGTGGTGGCTGGTTGGGCGGTGGGTGGTTGCTATGGGTGTATGTTTTATGTTATTTTAATAGTTGCTTAAATTATTTTAATGAATTGTATGCTAAAATAGAACCTTTGATGTTGGTTGTATTGTAAAGTAAAGTGGTAAAACAATAAAATAATTTTTTGAGTTGCTAAAACCTAAAACTTTTAGCTCCATTACTTTGAATGCTCTTATAAACTTATTAATAGCGGCTAGAAAGGTTTATTTGTTTAGCAAGTTTGTTCTTCTTTTATTATTATTATTAACATTACAATTTTTTGGTTAAGTGTTTACTATGTAGCTAGATTTGATAAAAATGAAAATGCATTTTGTTATTGAATGGTTTGGGAAAAAGGTTGGAGGATTAATTCGGGAAAATGACCATTCCAACCCAGATTGTTGGGTCCTTGTGTCAAGTGGGTCAGGGTGTTTTTTGAACAAAGTTTGTTTGGAGAGTATCGAGGGGAAAATTGTTGTCCTTGAATGAAATATGGTGGGAGGGGGGGGGCGGTTCAAGCCGAAACTAAATGTTGGGCTCTAAGATGATACCCAAAGGCTTTTGGTGTAGGGATAAGCCTATCCAAGCAAGTAATAAAGGTTGCACCCTGGCAAGAACAATATCAAGGACCAATAAAACACTTCATAATAGTTAATTAATAGATTAGAAGTCCTGTCACAACAATGCAAGAAAATAAAATTCTCAAACGGTAGGGTAAAATTAAATTGATGGTCCAGCAGTCAATTATTGAACAAATTTAAGAAGGTGTTCACTTCTGGAAGTCCTTGTGTGTCTTGGTCAAAAAGGTCTAGGGTACTTTCTGCTACTACTACATCAATTTGAGGAAAAAATTCCATTGTTCTAAACACATTATATCCTTCAATGGAAAAACAAAAAGTAAAGACCAATGGCTCCATGGGGAGAAGAAAGGGGTTATTTGGCATGGTATGAAGGGAGAAAGAAATTCCAGCTCAACGCAGTAGATATTGAACCAAGATTCTTGTGGAATATGTATGTGGGGGTATGAGTGGGATAGTAAAGGCTATTTTGAGTGAGTGGGTGTGTAAGCTTGTAATGAGATGGTGGAAATAATGCTAAAACTAAGTCTTTAATGGGGAAAATGGTTGTTCATGGCTAATTATGGAGCATTTATGAACTTTGGATATGCAGAAAAGGAGAAATGAATGTTTGAGTCTAGGCGGGTGTTGATTTGTATGGACTGAAATGATTCATTTGTGGGTTGATGGAGCTAAACTACAAGCTAAAATATGGCAAAATGACAAGAAGAGCATAATTTTTCAGAGGGTTTTTGTGTGTCTTTTGTGGGTTGATGTGATTACGCTTTTATAGTAGAGCTTAGGGGGGTGATTAGCATGAATCAAAAAATGTGGGGCTGATCAGCAAGAAGAGGGGCAGACTGCAAATCATAGGATTTGACTACAAATGGTAGATTTTCTTTTTAGCAGCCTTACTTCTTTGGGTAATATCAAATATGGGTGAATATTTGGGTAATCTTGCATTAAATGCTAAGATTTTTAAGTTTGTATTCAACCAATGGGATTAAAGTAGGTATTAAGGTAGAATCTTGGTGATGCAATTGAGATTTGGACCCTAGGGAGTAGGATTCAGCACCCCAAGCCAGGTGTTAAAGTTTGGGCCTACTTTAGAGGGTTCTGCTGGAGATCCTTTTATGCCCTTCAAACCACATTTTCCCAAATTTTCCCCTTTAAGATTCATGGGCTTAGCACATGAACCAACTCTTGAACATTTTTGGCATTTATAGAATTGATTTGTTGAGATTTGAGTAACTTGGCTATTACTTCTTTCCGCTAGAGATAGAGCTTTGAGGAAGATGATGAAATCTCATTACCCATTAGACTTTAGCTGCTAGTACAATCTCTACGAACTGTTCACGTCAGGGAGACCGTGGTAGAAAGTTGATGGGACAGCCCTTAGTTCATTCTTAGAGATTTGGTTATCCTATGAGGAAATCTCCAATTGAATTTTGGTCAAGGATGAGCAAGAAGGAATCTGGTTGGCTGGTTCAGTCCTCTGCCTTGGTTGGAACTTTGGATTGGGCTTGTTAACATGGGTTGGACCCTTTGGTTGGGCTGTGCTAATGCCCCTTTTTCACTTGGGCTTGTTCTCCTTTTATCACACATTTGGACCTACAAGATGGACATCAATGACACACATTGCCTTGGGTTTTCATCCCTCATGAACTCTTATTGTTAGTGGATATTCAATGTAGTTTGGATTTTGATAGATATTTTTAATAGATCTTTAGGTAATGAATGTAATATAATAGCTTAAGTTTAATTATTTCAAAATGCTTTGTAAATAATATTTACCATTTTGAAATGATGAATTCCATATCATAAGTAATGTTCATGGTTCCCAATAATCATGTCATAATTTAAATGACGAGCTTGTAGGATGAATAATTATCATAGAATTATGAATAGTGACCATAGAATTTGTTAGGTTCTAAGTACTTAGGAACTAATGTATTAGAACTCTAATTTGTATTGTTGGCAAACCATGATCAAAACAGGTTTTTAATCTTATTTTAGACTTGCCCAAAGTATGTGTTTTATGTAAAGTTGGAATCGAGCTATTGCAGAATTCATTGTGTAATTCGGTTTGGCTCGATTGATTGAGAATTAGACTCAACCGATCGAAAGTCGAGCAGAATGTTTTTTCTACAGAATTTCCAACTCAGCCCTAAGCCCATATGACGCGTAAAGTTTTATGTTTTGCCCTAGATATAAAAGGGAAACCCTAGCCACGTTTTTGAGGTTGCTCTTTTGCTGTGTGTGTGAATCTCTTGTAAGATCTGAGAGGTGGTTGCCTTCACACATGCTTAGGATTATCAAGAAGGAAATTTCATTGAGAGCTTGATGATCATTCAGTTGCTGCACTAAAGAGCTTAAAGATACACAAGCGGGAGTGCTTGTACTTGCTGAGAATCCAAGAAAGAAGGAGTCTGTGTTCTCGAAGCTTGCACATGGTCGTGTCAGTAAGTTTTCTACATAAGGTAGCAATAAGATGTTAGTGGTCTAAGTCGCTATTATAAAACTTCAATTCTTTCATAGTGGATTCAGTTTTATATTGAGGATAGCTAGTTTAAATCCTCCCCAGGTTTTTTACCAGTTTGGTTTTCCTGGGTGATCATATCTTTGTGTTCTTTTTATTCCGCACTTTATTTTGATATGATATATGATTATGTTAACCTAGATCTGAAATTTGGACTAAGTAATAACTTAGCTTGTTAACTAGGTTAATCCAATTGTGTTTTTTAAGGGGTCTAAAAACAAACAGAATCAAATAATCATAATTTGCCATAAATTTGGAAACATATGAGCATTCAAGTTTTTTTTTTTTTATAAAAAAATTGTGGTTATGGGAATTGGTAATTTAATCATATGGTATTTCCCAAGTATTAGCAATATTAGATTTTTCACTAAATAGTACCAATATGAATTGGGCTTTTTGATCTTGCTAGCGAGAATTGGGCTTTTAGTATTGCCAATAAGAATTGGGTTTTTTGATATTGCCAGTGAGAACGGGGCTTTTTGACATTGCTAGTGAGAATTGGGCTTTTAATGTTTCCAATGAGAATTGGGCTTTTTGATATTGCTAGTAAGAACTGGGCTTTTAATGTTGCCAATAAAAATTGGGCTTTTCAAATATTGTCAAGCATAAGCATTCTTAGACTTTAAAAAGAATGAGATTTAAACTAGTTCAATAAAGTAATTTGGGGATGAGTCTAAATTATAGGCTTCACAAAAATATTGGGCCTTATAATGTTTTATATTTGTAGCCAAGTTTTGTGGTGGCAAGAAAAATAGTTGTGGGCTAGCATAATAATAGGGCAAAAATATTTAGAAATGCCCAATAATTTGTTGATGATGTTTGGAAATAAATGGGTGATATTTAAGTAAAAATACGTGTAAAAAAATGTACCCTAACAGAGAGAAACCCTTTAAACTCCTCATATATTTTTATATTGAGTGTGAATTTTGAAAATCTAATTGTTGGATTGCATGTTTTTATTATATCCTTCATACTTGCAAAATTTCAAAAAGATCAAAGATCAATTGCTATGTCATCAAAAAAAATGTTTAAAATTTCAAGTTTTTGTGATTTAAAATTGTGTATAAAAAATAAGTTTGTTGATCGAATAATAATTAACATCCAATTTGAAAAAAATTTCATATGCATATTAAGAACAAAAGGAACACAAAATTCAACAGTTAGATTTTTTAAATTCACACCTAAAAAAGAGATATACGAGAAGTTTGAAGAGTTTATCACTAAACTAGACTGGAGAGAAACTTTATTCATGTTTTTTTAATTGGTAATCATGGAGATTTGTTGTTTTTTATATAGGGTTATCAAATTTCAACTATTTAGTTTAACTTCTTCACTTGTTATGCCTGACATTCAATTTTACTGTCTATGGATTTTTTTTTTTGTTAGAGTGATTATAATTACACACTTGCATACATGACATAGTTGAAATCATGTTTTCTATAAGTGTGAAATTGTGTTTTCAACTAAAATATATACGACAATGTGTAAGTAAGTGTGTGCAACAATAATTAGCGTTGTTATAAGTGCAAGATTGATACAAAGTGGATAAAGTGAGAGATCCTATAAGGAAATTGCACTATGAGTGCGTATTATCCATTAACTTTTCTCTTTATTGATGCGGAATGCAAAAGGGACAAAAAGAAGAACGCGAAATTTCTAGAAAATAAGATACAAAACATGTTTGCTTTTAAAGATAATCTCAAATCCATAAGGTTCCATGAATCTACAAGGAGAAAGAGGTCTGGAATCCACCAGAAAATAGAGAGATAATAGTCTCAATTTTATTGATTAAATAATGTTTTAGAAAAATGTTTATAGACTTAGATGCCTATTTAAAGGCTTTGTAAAACTTGACATACAAGAAAATATATTCTAAAACATATCCTAATTAATAACTAACCATTATGGGAACCAAATTTGACTAAAAATAAATAAAAACACTAAAAGCACCTAAAAACAAGCAAATAAAAATCTTGAACCTAAAATTTTGAAAATTGCCATTAAAAATCAAAATTAACAAATTACAAAAATTAAATAGTACATTATGTCCTAAAGCGTTTATCTATTTTTGCTTTTGTAATGACCTAAAGTTGTTATGGAAGCAAGAAATTAGCCCTAGCTTAATGACTTGCCTATAATCACAATTGATTTTTATATGGGCTTAATACAATCCACGATAGGAGATTTGAACAAGAAAAAGATAATTCTTTGCTTTATAAAATTGTGTCAAAGACTTTATTCATACGATTATTTCTGTTACATTCCTCACTCAGTGTTTCGCTCCTCTCTTTTTCTTCCCTCTATCTTTCTATTTTAAATAACTGTCCAAAAACGGCCTTTGTTTATCTGTCTTCTTTCTTTTTATACTCTTCCTCTATCTTCTTCTTTATCCTTATCCTTTGCTTAATTCTCTTCATTTTCTTCTCCAGCCTATGCCATTGTATATAGTTAGGCAGCCTTCTATCCGATCAGACTCTTCTTTTCTTAAGGTTATGATGAACAATTATTTTTAGGGCCTTTTGTTTTTATTAAATTACCGATTGTCCTAAAAGCTTAAACTATTAGGAAATAGTGAATTTAATCACTTAACCATAATTCTCATACTCCCCCTCACATGTGGGCCTAAACTTCCCTTAGTAAGTGGGGGCCCAACAAGTGGGAATTTAACATTTTAAATGGAAGGTAGAGTAAAGTCAGGGATCGAACTCAAGATCTCCTGCTCTGATACCATGTTAAATTACCGATTGTACTAAAAGCTTAAACTATTAGAAAATGGTGAATTTAATCACTTAATCATAATTCTCACACTCCCCCTCATTTGAGATGGGGTGTTAGAGATATATTAGCCCATTAGCATAGACCCAAGCCTAATTCTACTTTGTGTGCAAGTCAAGTTTTCTACTTGTACTAAAAGTCTATTAGTCTAAGGTTTAATCTACTATATATATATATATATATATATATACATGTTATGATTCATTTCTGCAAGACCATTGCCTTCCTCAAACTACCGTCACAGAGCCAAACTTCATTCAAGGGATCTTCTTAACCTTATCAAATCTCAAGATTTCATCAAGCTTCCATCTTGAGTTTGAGAGGGGGTGTTGGAGAAATATTAGCCCATTAGCATAGGCCCAAGCCTAATTCTACTTTGTGTGCAAGCCAAGTCTCCTACTTGTACTAGAAGTCTATTAGTCTAGAGTTTAGTCTACTATATATACACATGTTATGATTCATTGTAACACAGGATTTATACTACACTCTAATATATTATTGATGTAGCCCTTTAGGGTTTCCTCCGTGGATGTAGGCCGTTAGGCTGAACCACGTAACCCTCGTGTGTTATTGTGTTCTATACTTTATACTTTCGCTTCCGCATCCACATTAGCATATTCAACATGGTGTATCAATGCTAATATTTAACAATAATATATATATATATATATATTAGAATGTGTAACAATGATTAATTCTTCAAAGATCGAAATTTAATTATGTTCCATATCAGAGAGATTCTAGAAAATTATATCATTATATTATAGCGTCCTTTTTTTTTCTTTCTTCAAGTCAATGGAATTTTTCTATTCCCAAGCAACAATACTTTTTTCAATTACTTTTTTTAATTGTTCTCAACTTGTTTGCCGCTTTGGCTTTGTGTCAATCTTGATATAATTATATCAGCCGCATTTAATAAGTTCACATTCTTTTTCTTTTTCTTTTTTGAGAATCAATAAGTTCACATTCTAAACTCTCAATCTTAAGGCTGCTTTTTGTTATGAAAATTTAAGTGGAAAGTGAGGACATGGTGGATTAGATCTAAGATGAGTTCAAAACATGTCAAAGAGTCTCGTAGATCGATGATGTTGGACGTTGAAACTTGAAACATTTAAAATCACTCACCACGGATAAATGTAATTTGACAAAAATGTAATTACATCACCTTATCTTATTTAGGTCAAATGTAAACCCATGAACATAATTGATATTGTCTCACATTGCATTTTTCGACTCTTCAATTAACTTAAATTGTAAAGCCAAGAACAACAACTTTGAGATTTCAAATTTTATTAGTTGTTGATATACTAATAAGGGATGTATGGATTCTTAAGAAGATAAGAACAGTAATGGATCCCATGATTAAATAAAAATCAATTGATAAATGCATTTTGTTATACTACTAGCTAAAGTGAAACTAAAGCCTTTGATCTGTATAATATTCTACCCGAGAAATTTAGAAAGACTTGATCAATGTCATTGGAAATAATCATTCAAAGCAAATAACGACTAATGATTTTAGAATTTAAATTTTGCGTACACGTCTTTCTTCTCATTAAGCTTCTATATGATTGAATAGAAAATGGTTAATAATTCAAAGTAAATAATGATTATTTTTTTTTAGGAATTTTTAAAAATTGGATCCATGTAATGCACCCAAAGCAAATAACGACTAATGATTTTAGAATTTAAATATTGCTTACATGTGTCTTTCTTCTCGCTAAGCTTCTATATGATTGAATAGAAAACGGTTAATAATTCAAAGCAAATAACGACCACTTTTTTTTTTTTTTTTTTAAGTGACTTTTTAATACTGGATCCATGTAATGCGTCCAAAGCAAATAAAGATTAATGATTTTAGAATTTAAATGTGGCTTACACGTCTCTCTATCATTAAGTTTCTACATGATTGAATAGAAAGCGGTTAATAAATGCAAGATCCATGTAACGCGTCTAAAGCAAATAACGAGTCGTGATTTTAGAATTTAGATATTGCTTACACATGTCTCTCTTCTCATTAAGCTTATATATGATTGAATAGAAAACGGTAATTAATAAATGCATTTCATTATATGGTTGTTAGTTAAAGTCAAATTGAAAGACAGAACGTTGATTTGTGTAATGCTATTCGACATATTTAATTAGAAAGATTTGATCGATGTCATTGGAAATAATTCAAAGAAAATAAAGACCAACATTTTTTTCGAAACTTTTTAAAACTGGATCCATGTAATGCGTCCGAAGCAAATAATGACTCATGATTTTAGAATTCAAATGTTGCTTACACATTTCTATTTTCCCATTAAGCTTCTATTTGATGGCGCCCTCTTCTCTTCCAAAAGTCTGGCAGGTTAGGGTGCAATTATCCAAAACGACAAGGGTCTTGTTATGGCTGCCTATTCACAATCTATTCCATTGCCTACGTCTGTAGAGACAGTGGAAGTGTTGGCAGCGCGCAATGCAGTTAGTTTGGCTAAGGACTTGAATTTTGATCAGGTAATCTTCGAAGGAGATGCGGAAGTAATTATCAAAGCCATAAACAATGGAGGTTTTTCATCTTCAAGCTTTGGACATATCATCAGGGACATAAATCTCCTATCTTCAGCCTTTCACAAAATGTACTTTCGCCATACCTAGAGGTGTCCAGAGTACCCGAAGACCCGTCGGAACCGATCAGCCCGACCGGAACCAACCCGTCACGGCCGAACCGACACCTCCGACGGGTCGGTGTCGGGTCCCAAACTTCAGAACCCGACCCTGGCAGGTCGAGTGGCGGTTTCGTCCTTAAAAACCCGATCTACCCGACCCGCCCGACAAAACCTCAGAGAGAAGGCTGAAATCTGGCGATGTATGGGCTTCTCAGCTTCGATCCGGCCGCGTTTGGCCTTCTTTTACTCAAATCAACTCAAATCCTCACTCAATATGCTTAAATCTGGCGAATCTATCCCAGATCTACTCAAACTCGGCCAAACTCCGGTAAGCTCGACTGTAACTCGGCCAAATCTCGTTAGATTTCGGCCAAATCTCGGCCAGATTTCCATTGATATGAAGGAATATCGGCCAAATCTTGTTAGATCCGGCTAGATTTCGGCCAAAATCCGGCGAAATCACAAAACCCGAAACCGACCGATTATTACCCGAAACCCGATACGGCCCGACCCGGTTGATCTAAAACTTCTCACGGGTCGGTTGTGGGTCGAAATTTTCCCCACCCGAGAAAGTCGGGTCGAGTCCGGGTTGGGCACAAACCCGACTCGGCCCGACTCGTGGACACCCCTAGCCATACCTGTCGGCAAAGGAATAGAGTTGCTCATGGATTGGCTAGAATGGCTTGTAATTTTTCTTCCTTTCAAGTCTGGATGGAGGATATTCCTCCGGACTTAGCTCCTGTATATATCTCTGATTTGCTTGAATGAAGTTCTTCCCCCTGCTTCTTGGGGTGGTTTCTCAAAAAAAAAAAAAAAAAAAACATGAGTTTATATAAGTCATTGGCTTTGCTAAGGGTCATCAATGGGCCAGTTCGAACTGGCCCGACCCATTTTTACGTGGCAAATGGGTACAATGGACTAGGCATAATAGACTATTAACTAGTTAACGGGTCGAGTTGGGCTGGGCGAAAGAGATAACCTCAGCCCATGACCCTGTCCATGGGCAATGCCCATTTTGTCTTTAGCGAGGTGGGCTATCGAGTTAGGCCTAATGGGCTACCTATGAGTTTGCGTTAGCATATTATTTTATTATTTTTATAAGAAAAGAATCAATTTTTTATAAGGGAATAATCAATCTATTTTTTTAAAGGAAAGAATTAAAGAATTTAATACTTAATTACAAATTTTTTTACAGTCAAATCTATTTAATTTTTTGTTTTGATGATGGAAACCTATTTAATTTTTTTATTAAGGCTTTAAATAGTTTTTTTTTTAAAATTTTTATCTTTAATAAAAAAAAAAAAGGTCAAATGGTTAATTCAAATTTGCTAGACTACTAGAAAAATATATATTTAGTAAACTAAGTTTAGCACAATTACTTTGAGTATCTTAGTGGTTAAGAGAGTTTTCTTAAAAAATTCCTCTATAATATCTTAGGATCAATCTTTCATACACTTTCAATATATTTTTGTTATGAATTATGAGTTATTGGGCTGGGCCAACGGGTTAGGCCAATGGGCTGGGCAATGGGTTGGGCAACTAGGCTAGCCCACTGGGTACCCATGGGCAAAAAACTAACGCATGGCCTAACCCACTGGGCTAGTGGGCTACCCATGAGCCTCAATAACAACGGGCCGGGTTGCCCATTAGCTCGGTGAGCCATCGGGTTTCTGAGTTGGGCTGTGGGCTATGGGCTACTTGATGACCCTTAGGCTTTGCCAATGTGGGACGTGGCCCCTAGAAATTGTTTTCATCCAAGGGGATTCGAACCTTAGACTTGGAGGGAGCATGCTACCAACCCCAAAGCCCTAACCACTTTAGCCAACCCCTAAGGGTTATAACTTATAACGACTAATGTTTTTAGAATTTAAATGTTACATGCATTTCTCTTCTCATTAAGCTTCTCCTGTTGTAGATTCTTAAGCTTCTTTCTTTTAGCAGATTATTCAATATGACAAAATTAGAGAATGTAGGATATGATATAAATGTATCTAATTATCAACCAAAAAAAAAAAAATGCAAAATAGGTTTGAGAACCATTGTGATGTAGGTCATACTATAGTCACCCCTTATCTTTAAGTTGAAATGTGCCCCCAAAATGAGATAAAAAGTAATTAAAAAATGAGACAAATTTAAAAGCCACACATATAAGATATATAGGGCATATCAAATCATAGTTTTTTTTTCTTAGAAACCATATCAAATCATTGTTGATATAACTTTTGTTAAAATTACATCATTTAATAAATTTTTTAATAATTAAGGTTTTGAAAATTATACCAAACGTTCTATTTGTTTCACACACACACACACAATTTTTTTTTTTAAAAAAAAAAAAAACGTTTAAAACTTTATAAATGAGATAATTATTAATCTCTTATATATCATTTTCATATTTTGTAATTAAGGGGTATAAGCAGATAATACAATTTAGCAATGGATATTTCCAAGAACTCTCAAATACAAAATGTATATACACAAACATTATTTCATTCTCCGTATTTATCACCCCATTTCTCAAATTTTAAAATACCTCTAGCATTTAGCCAACCTTTCTTTCTACATAATCTAACTATTTACCCTTTTCCCCCCTCTTGGTTTGAGTTGTGATTTCTTTGGAAAGTTATTCCTGTAATTTAGGGAATTTCAATTGGATTTTTAAAAAATTGGGAATTGGAGCGGGGATGATGGGAAGTTCATTGCCATACTACAAATGTAAGGAGAATTCTATGGTATAAACCTGTATTTTATTTTATTATTATTGTATGTGTAGGGATAAAGACCTAAAATCATATATTGGGCCCTAGGCCTTGTTCGAGGACGTTGGCATGTCCGAGGAGGGATAATTGATTGTGAGAAATTCTAGTTTAGAGTCTCATGAATAAGAAGGGAGTAGAGGGTGGTCCGAGGAGGAATTCCTCCTTGGCCATGACAAATATAGCTCAGATACGCATCCCAATGATGACAATGACCTCATAGAAGCTCCAGTGTTAGGAGCATGCCTCATAACAACACGAGAAGGAAAGGAACCCAAGAAATATCTAAGTAAAAACTGATATCTTCGCATTATATGCACTGCAGCTACTTTTCTGACCGCATTTATATGGAGAAAACCCCTGAACAGTGCATCTTTGACTACCGTAACTCACAGAGAGCCAGAAAGGGTGTTTAATGGGACAGACACTCGAGTAGTGGCTTGGACGATTGACAAATGGAGGACCAAGATCACCAGGAAGAAGGTATGTAATGTAGGAGACCCCTGAAGGAAGGAGGATCGAAAAAGGAGAGGAAGAGTACTATAACAATCAAAGCTGCATTTGCAATCATTTCTATTGATTTATACCTAAATTTTTCTCCTCGGACAGTGAGTTTATCCAGCCCTATATGTCTTGTTCTTACTTGATTGCCTTTTTTTTTTTTTTTTGATAGGAGTGCTCATAATATTTTATTCAGAAATTGACGTAGATAGTACATCATGCATGCATGCTTGTTCAATGCACCCAGGGCATTCCTCAAGCCATACAAGATAGTCTTCCACGTTAACTGCTTGCTGAGCCAGTACGTGGGCAGGGATATTTCCCTGTCTTTTGATATGGGAAAAAGCAAAAGTATGAAAATCTTGAACACATTTTAAGACACCTGTGACACATTCTGGACTGCAGGATTTGCTTCTGTCAAGCCGTGAATAGCATTGCATACCACAAGCGAGTTGCCCTTAAAGGTCACGTCCATGACCCCTATCTCCCTTGCAAAGGTGACCCCTATCTCCATAGCCTTGGCCTCTGCTTCCAGTGGCCCCAACGGATTGTCTAGTTTCTTGCATAGAGCTGCAATTACCTCTCCTCTGCCATCTTGTACCACCACACCAACCCCCGCCTGCTTCCTTTCAGTGAATACAGCTCCATCAACATTCACCTTATAGCCTCCTGCCTGTGGAGGGACCCACTTAGTGACCTGGTCCTTGATTTCACATGTCATTGGTTTTTCATTCACCATTTGGAATTCTTCAAGCAAACAGAGGGAGCTTCTCGTCACAGCCTGTCCACTTCTAAGCTTACCCCCGTGTCGAGCCTCATTCCTATTTTTCCATATCCCCCCGCTAATCATGACTGTCCGCTCCACAATTTCTGGCCTTGCCTCCTCCCATTTTTGAAGGTGCCAAATGACATCCATGTAGTCCCACGAAGGAAAAATCTCAAAAGGAAAGGAGAGTTTGCAAGAGGACCACACCTCTTTCGCATGATCACAAAACCAGAACAAGTGACTTATGGTCTCCACCTGCTCCCCACAAACTACACACATGCTGTCTTTTGTGATGTTCCTTCGCCATAGATTTTCTGTCGTTGCTAGGATGTTTTTACATGCTTTCCACGCAAAGTGCTTGACCTTATTTGGTACATTCATCTGCCATAGTCTTCTCCATGTATTTCTCATAGTTGACTGGTTTGAGCCTTCAGCCACTAGTTTTTCCCCTTGGTCCTCCTGTGCCAGTCTGTATGCACTTTTGACCGTGAACCTTCCATTCTTATTTTCTGCCCATATCACTTTATCCCTTGCCTCGGTAGCGCTCAAGGGTATGCCAAGGATAGCCACTGCATCTTCCGGTAGGAAACATTGGCTGACAAGGTCCCTCTTCCATTCCTTGTTATCCTCATCAATAAGATCACTGACCCACTGAAACTGTCCCTGTGTTCTCTCAGGCGTAATAACCTTGTATGTACTCGGACTTGGGATCCATTTGTCCTTCCAAACCTTGATCTGTTTACCATCTCCCATCTCCCACCTGCCACCTCATACCCCGTCGAACCAGTGGTTGGGCTGCCATGATGCTCCTCCATGCATATGAAGGCTTACACCCCATACTAGCATCCACAAAATCACAGCTTGGGAAGTACTTTGCCTTATAGACCCGGTAAAATAGTGAGGAGGAATTTGTCTGGAGTCGCCACCCCTGTTTAGTCAACAACGCAAGGTTAAACAGTTTCAAATCCCGAAAACCCATACCACCCCTCTCCTTTGGTAGACACATTTTCTCCCAACTCAGCCAGGCCATTTTCTTTTCATCCTTCACTTGTCCCCACCAAAATTGCCTAACCATTCCAGTCAACTCCTCGCATAGAGTGTTAGGGAGCTTAAAACAGCTCATCGTGTAAGATGGAACTGCCTGAGCTACCGCCTTGATCAGTACCTCATTTCCGGCATTTGATAGCAATTTTTTCTTCCACTCGGTGAGCTTGTTTGCCACTCTTTGCTTCAGTTGCGCAATCGTGTTTCGTTTAGACTTACCCACTAGAGAAGGCAGTCCCAGATAGGACTCGTGTGGCTTGATGACCTGTGCTCCAAACATGGCCTTTATAGCTTCCTTTGTGTCATGGTTTGTATTGGGGCTAAAGAAAAGGGAAGTCTTATCTTTGTTAAGTTGTTGACCAGAGGACTCCTCATAAACTTGGAGCACGCGCTGAATTTCCTCCCCATACTAGCCGTTGCCAAATTCACTAGGGCATAGTTCTTTGACCCACTCTCTACAAATTTATTGTACTGGTCTCATTGGGCCAAGATTCCATACCACTTGGGCTTGGGCCGCAAAAACGTGTCCATACAGTATGTATCATACATCCAATTATTATCCTTTAAAAAATATATATATATATATATATTATAATAATAGATAAACGGTTATAATTAGTAAAATATTCTCATCAAAAAAGCCTCTCTCTCTCTCTCTCTCTCTCTCTCTCTCTTCAGTTACTTGCAAATTCTACTATGGCTCCATTTAAGATTACCCTAAAAGAGAAGAGAAGAAAGGCTGTTGCCAAAGGTCAGCAGCCACAGTCCAAAAATGGAAATGTTGATGCTGCTTTGGGACCAATAACACGTAACCTTCACATTTCCTTTACACTGCCACGGAATAGGGGACCCAGCAGTGTTCCTCCATTACCCAAAAAGAGGTCTCCATTTGATAATCATTGAACATGTTCATTTTTTTTTTACTCATTTTTCAAACAATAAGATTTTGAACTAGAAAACTGCTATATGATATGATTTCTTTGTGTGTGTTTAGGGAGGAAAATGTTTCCATTCGTTACTTGCGACCTCGTTCCAAGTCAAGCGGGTAAAATTACTTCTTTTGAGTTTTCTTTCTTCATTTCTTTATTATATTATTATTAGTATTATTTACAACTAACAATATTTTTTTTCCTTGACATACAGGAATGCCAATGAAGAAGAAGAAGTACAGGTGATAGACACCACACACACCCTCTCTTTTCTTTCTCTCTTGTCATATATATATGAGCTTGTTCTACTCAAATATTGCTTTATAAGAAAAATTATGGTTTACTATTGCATGCGTCTGAAATCTGTACATATATATATATATATATAAAATAGGGAATTGAGAAGCATCATGTTAAAATTTGCGCAAGACAGGGACTTGAAGTTGTGCTTGAGGGGTACGTACAAATTAATTTCATATATATAAATTGTAAAAAATTTGATCTAATGCTTTTTTTTTTTCTGCATATGACCGGTTGATGATGATTGCTTTGCTCGACCATAGGATCAAGGTAATATATATGCATACCTTGTATACACAAATCAATTTACTTTACATCCAAAAGAGATCGAGACATAGTGTTCTTCTATCACCTAATAATATATATATGCTTGGTGACATTCATTATCTTTTTATTTTCAGGAAATGCAGGAAGACCTTGAACAAGTCCAACGTCATCTTTGTGCCTTGCAAGAGGAACTCAGGTGAAGCTTGCAGCCTAACCCTTGCAGATGATCTCTTACAATTTGTTCCGCAGGGATCTCACAATATATGCAGTTCTTTTAAAATCTCTCAACCAAGTATTATAGTAACAAAAAGATAAGAGAAAATAAAGGAAAAATAAATAAAATATGAAAATTACAAAGAAAATGATGGTATCGCATTTTCATATTTTGAAATGCTAAGGCTTTGATTGCGAGAGTTTATACAAAGACAAAATGTGGAATATATGTATATATTAGATATGAAATCTATGTTTTCTAAAAAAGAGTGGGTTTTGGTTAGTTTCATTAATTGACAGAGGTTTTTTTTGTCATTAAACAAAGGATCATCTCTAAACCCAATTACACAAAAAACTAATTGATTTCTTACTTGAAGAAAAAAAAATTATGGACTAATGTATGTTCAAATTTTAACATAACAATAAAACAATTCCTAAAACCTAATTATGAAAAATTGCATAAGATGCCAAAAAAAAAAAAGGGCTTTGTTTGGTGCAAATGATTTGAAACTACATATTTCAAAATACAACTTTAAAAAAAAAAAAAAAAAAATCTAAGAATAGTTTTTCAAACATTGATCATTTTTAAAAAGTTGAACCAAATGAAAACAAAGTTAGAAAAGACACTTAAAAAAGAAATAATCCGGTGTGTGTGGGACAGGGGACTGCATACATCAGATAGAATAGTCAAAAACTCAAAGAGATTTGAATACTCTTGTTTATATATAAAAATAAATAAATAAAGGCACTTAAAAAATAAATAAACGTTGATAATAAGCCATTTTAGGGTCTAGCCCTCCAAATTTAAAAAAAAAAATAATAATAAATTATACATTGATAGTTAGGATTAGGAGGATTTGAATCCAAGTTGTTTCGGTTGAAAATACCAAGAAGTACTAACCAATTGAACTACTAATCTCTTAGTTTAAAAAAAAATGCTTATGACTATTAAGCATTTGTATTATACTAAATCCAATATAGGGTTTATACACTAAATAACTCTAGGTTGACCTAGACTAACCCATGATTGGTTTGTTAGTTAGTCAATTATATGAACCTACAATTGGTTTGAGTCTCTTGAGCCATAAAATTTATAACCGTATCTAAGAAAAATAACAGCATGAGGGCTTGTTCGGACCTAAAAAAGTCCAAGTCCTCTGTAAGAAAATTATCTAATAAAAGTGGTTTTCTTTCTTTAGTATTTTGTATTAGCCCCCCAATTGAGCTCATTAGTATCCATACTTGCATTGCTCACAAAAATGTGATATACTCTGATGTAGCAGGAAACCATAGTCGGGTGCCTGATCATGAGAAAACGAAGTAAAATGGAGGAGGAGAGATGCTGCTCATCTAGTTGTGTTGTGTTGTGTTTGTGTTTCTAATTATGTTATGTGGTTTGGCTGGTGCTTTACTCGGCAATTAGTGTTCCTCGGTTGGTTACTGTACCCAAAGAAAATGGTGTGTTTACTGTTTATGCGTGGTCTTTTTTTCAGGGTTGGCTTTGCAGTTTGTACGTATCAAGAAGTTATAATTAAGCTATGGTTAATAAAATTATGTTCGTAGCTTCCTCCATGATTTATATACTGTCATATTATGTTACAGTTTCTCAATGAATATTATCGAAATATGTTTGAAAAATAAGTTATCACATAATTAAAAAAGGAGTCACATCATTGCTACATTAGACACATAAGCAAGAAAACTAGTGGAAGTAGATAAAGGGAACGCTCATTTTTTGTTACAGTTTCTCAGTGAATATTATCGAAATGCGTTTGAAAAATAAGTTATCACATAATTAAAAAAGGAGTCACATCATTGCTACGTTAGACACATAAACAAGAAAACTAGTAGAAGTAGATGAAGGAAACATTCATTTTTTTTTACTTTAGAAACTAATAACGCTACTTTAAAACTTCAAAGACAAAAGTGCTTACTAAGTATGTTTTAAGGACCAAGAATTCGACTGTTTATTTTTATATAAGCATTGGTGATAAGTTCCAGTTCTTCTTAAAACTAATATCCTTTTTCTATCAATAGCTATATTTGTATGTTCTCACCGGTGACAAATTATGGTTGTCATTAAAAGAGTGCTTTCCAAACTTTATGTTCAGAGATGAGTGCGTAGATTTGGGCTTTTGAACATCATATAATAAAAGAGGGTTGACTAATGTTAGGGAAATATTGCAGATATTATTTGGTACTCTCGAAGTATGATAATGTGGTGTATCCTTTTTTCATATTCATAGTGAATCCCACTATGAATTTAATTAGTGAGATTCACTATGGATATGAGAGAAGGAAGCACCACATCACCATACTCTAGGAATACCTAATAATTACTCAAAGATTGAATAGAGACGAATACAATTTGACATGGACGGGTCTATTCCCTAGAAGAGCAAGCTGGGATTAAGCATCTTGTAGCAGTGGCTTCCAATTATAATTCCAATTCGCTAGACCTTAGCATGGAGACCATCACAGGCCTTGGAACATTAGATTCCTTGCAGCTTGGAAGAGAAGGACCTAGTCAAACAAACTTGGAATAAGGAAGCAAGTCAGTCAAGTGCTTTTAAACTTGTGAATAAAAATGAAGTTTGTTAGAGAGGCATTTTGAACAATTGCCGAGAGACGGTCAAGGAGCTTGTAGCTGGAATCGACCAAATTTAAAAGCAACAAGCATCAAAGAGTAATCTAGCAGTAGCTAGAAACCTTTAGGTGAAGATAGAGGAAGGTCCCATGCAGATAAGAATCATATGGAGACAAAAGTCCAGATCTTGTCTTGAAGAAGGTGACTCCAATTCCAATTCCAATTCTTTACATTTGATGAACAATCATTGGTTTTTTTTTTTTTTTTTTTTTTAAATAAAAAAATTCGTTTATCAACCGAGGTAGAGGAATGAGATTGGCGAATATTTATTCCAAAATTTCAAGAAGGGCTTTTAAATCTGCCAATTCCCCGATGAGCTAGGAGAGATAATCACCCCCACTACTTATATGAGGAAGAGAATGAAAGCTTAATTGAGATGTCAACAGAAGAATAGATGGGAGATATACACCTATCCATGAATCCTCTAAAAGAGTTTGGTCCATATAAATTGTCAGAGATTTCTTCAACCATGTATTAATTTTTGTGTGACCAGTATGCATTTCATATATTTATTGACATTGACGTCCATTCTCGTCTCAAGAAAACAACACATTAACTGGTCTTGAGAGATCAACACTGACCAGTGGCAATTGACATCAAGAGAGAGAGTGCAATTTGACCTAGTGTCGAGAGAGTATTTCATGTAAACATAAACATATATATATATATATATATAACAGAAGCCTCTTACAATTTGTTCAACTGTTGTCAAGAATGGCATTCCCAAAATTATATACTACAAAAAGATGATCCATTGCAAGTGATGAGAGGCATTCACTCTCCAACTTAAATCGATAAAGCTTACCTCAGGCGCTAAAGCGACATTTTGGTCTGTGTAAATGCTTTGTAAAGTATATAAATTACATAACAAGAAAATCCCTCTTGCTCTGAACGAGAGGCATTCACTCTCCAACTTAAATCGATAAAGCTTACCTCAGATGCTAAAGCGATATTTTGGTCTGTGCAAATGCTTTGTAAAGTATATAAATTACATAGCAAGAAAATCCCTCATGCTCTGACTGGTAAAAAAAAGCCAACCAATACAAAACATCAGTATAGCCCACTTCTTAATTGACACTTACAGAAGAAATTTAGTACTATCACAGATGACAGAGCTGTTATGGAAAATATGCAAATTAAATTTCCTTGGTATAAGCAAATATAGTTTTAAGTGATCTGTCTTCTAAACAGATTACTGCGTTTCTCCCATCTGGATCAACTCTTTCTTTTCTTGGTGCCAAATCTACTTAATACTTCTTTTCCATAAGACCCAATAGAGATAAAAACAAAAAGAGGAAGCTAATTTTATAAAAGAATCACTGAAAGTAGAACTTCAATATAAGAATGATTATGATTCTTTCATAGGATTAGCCCTTTATTTAATATACAAAGTAGCATATGTTATCCTTCATTAAGGCTGATCTCAAAGACGAGTGTCATCAAACACCCAAGGCTCATGTAAAAACAGCTCCCGGCCATTCATTTGGACTATTCCTGCAGCAATATCCTCTGCACGCTTCCTCGCCGCTTCAGCTTTTCTGGCTGACTCATCAGCATCCTGCATTAAAGTATATATGTATTAAGAAGGATTATTCTGTGGCAGATCAATTTGATACAATACCTCCAATTGAGTAGAAATCTCAGATTTGATTAATAGAAATGTGAGTGGGACTGTGTAACTTGAGTCCTAAGGCAGGCCAAGGACACTAGACTGTGTGGCTAGGTCCTTCAAAACAGGCAATTCAGCTTTGCTGTGAGCAATCAGATCTGAGATTAGCATTTAACTCTTTGAATGTGATTCATTCTTTTTCCACAACATCTAATTCCTAGTGCTGTTAAATAACTGCTTACTAGCAGCTTAGATGTGAATTGACCTGTGTAACTCATTGTAAACACCTTAGGAGAAGTACTAGCAGCAGAGGAACACACCTGTGTGTGCAACACATGATCTGCTACCAATTGGGTGTTCCAAATTAGCTTTCCAAGATGACATGGAAATGGCAAGGAAAATCCTTTACTTTATAGAGGTTATTAGCAGTAAGCACTAGATAGAATTAAAATATGCAACCTAGTGGTGCATGTGCATCAAGAATCTACCACTTTAATCATTCAGTAAGGTTTATCTTCATTACAAGCAATATCAGTTGAGTATCTCTGTGTATGATTGGGGAGGCTGTGAGTTTCATTTGAACTTTGAAGAGCCTATTCAAATCTTTATGGCTTCTATTATGTTTGCTAATAAAACTTAAAATGAAATGCCAAAAATGATCTTAATTGCAGAGGTGGGTCTTAATGAGATTGTTTACTTCTTTAGGTAAACCCAACTTAATCTTAAATTAATATTATATACGTTTTGATAAGTCATAAATTTTATTAAAAAGTATAGAAAGAGCGCATCCAAGTACTCAGGTTGTGGAGATGAACTGTGCGGCAAATCATCTAAAATTACAATAGTCAAGAAATCGCAGAAAATTAGAGAATTGATGACCAGTGAAAACCATCCAATCATACACAGAACATGAGGTCATCTTTCAATCCGTCATAGCTTGTTCAATTCCTTCAAATGTCTGGCAATTCTGTTCTTTCCAAATAGTCCACATTATCCACAAAGGGATCACATTTGAAGAGATAGATAGATATATAGATAGATAGCTGCTAAAATTTGACAAGAGACTACAGGGTTGGTATCATAACTAAAACAGTTCCTGAAAGTGAAAACCACATATGAAGCATAAAGTAGAAACAGAGTACTAAATCAAATACATAAACTTCAATAAACCCAGATTCCCATTCCACCACACATGTGTTCTCCTCCACATACGAAGTACCTACACTACCATCTCAATTCTCAAGCAAAAGTGTATACATCACCACACCACTAATACTTGTAAAGCATATTATCTCATCTAAGGATCTCTAAAATCTAAACCCCAAATCATTCCTACACAACTAGGTACAGAAATATCAATTGGGCCATATGGGCATAGACATTCAGTTTCTATTCCCAAAAAAAAATATATATATATATATATATTGGAACATATTTCATTAAATAATCCAATTACAAGCCAAAATATTAAATAGAAACAGAAATAAAAAGAAACCCAATTCTCTATTTCATGAATACAAGCTTCTTAAACAGCTAAGGAATTAAAAGCATGAAAATAAAAATTTAAAGAAAAAAAATTAAAGAAAAAGAACCTTCTGGCGCTTCCAAGAGAGGAACTGGGCCACCGTGATGGAATTGGGGCTTGGCTTCTCATTCTCAGTTCCTTGCTTTTCTGCTTCTGCTCCCATCTTCTTTCTCTTTCTTTTCAGATTGCGCGTCTCTCGTTCGTGCAGCTATGTAGAGTTCTTTGTTAATCCTTTTTACTTTAGGAATTGGCCGTATGCATTACTCTTTACATATGTAACAATTTAAACTGACCACATTTTGATAATTAAATAAAGTAACCCAATACTAAATAAATTCTAATTTAATTAAGTTTCTTTTTTTTTTTTTTCCTAAAGAAATTCTAATTCTAATTTTTTTAGGGGAAAATTATAATTCTAATTAACTAAAATATTGTATTTTTTATTAAAAATTCTCTATTTTTTGACCTTATATAGTAGGCGAATATGTTTGACTTTTTTTTTTAAGACTTACGGCAGCCTCACAATTTTTTACATAATTTTTATTTTTTTATTTTTTTTAATTTGACGCATAATTTTATTTTTTTAATTCCTTATTTATTTTAAAAAAACTAATCAAATATCAACCATTCATTTTAATATTTAGACTCCCAATAGGATTTTTTTTTTTTTTCTTAGAATGTCATGCAAGTCTTTGAATTGCTTCTAAAGCATGTTTGTATGCAACGTAAATTCTTTCACAGTAAAGGATGTGTAGCTGACTTACCCTCCTAAAAATCATATATAACTAAAAGATCTAGGCTAAGCTCGACCCATATATTTATACAAGAAGCAAGAACCCTCATAGAAAAATTAAACAATATTGTAGTTGTAGTTTTAACTTTCAAGTCATGAGAAACTTGCTATAGAAATATTAGTGAGACATATAGAAGAAGAAACACAGTAACACGCCATGACTAAGTACAGGAAGATCATTCAATCTTCACATGCCAAATATGTGTAGAGCCCATGCAATTAAACTAGAAATTCAACTACAATAACAATTGTGTATACCCTTTTTTTATGATGCCAAATACATCGAAACCTAGATTGAAAACAAGGTGCCAAACATTGAATGTCCTATATTTATTTATGATGCATGAATTGCATGTTTAAATAAGAAATAAGAAATAAAACTTAATATCATATGTATTCTATATTTATATTTGCTACCTCACCTTGAAGGCTTCACAACATCATTATTTTATTTTTAAACCAAATTTTACCACTACAAATGTGTTTTTCTTATATTTCTGTTGTGCACTTCTGTCCACTTTGGTCATACTTAGTCCATTTTGTCCATTTTGGTCCACATTGGTCCTCTTCAGTACACTTTGATCCTATTCAGTCCACATCAGTCTTATTCTATTCTATTCAATCCAATTCAGTCTATTCTATCCACTTCAATCGTATTCGGTCCATTCTGTCCACTTTGGTCCTATTTGGTCATATTCGGTCCACATTGGTCCTATTAGGTCCATTCTAACCACTTTGGTCTACTTTGGTCCTATTTGGTCCATTTTTTCTACTTTGGTCCTATTTGATCCACTTTGTTCAACTTTGGTACTATTCGGTTCTATTCGGTCCACTTTCCTTTCTTATTTGACATAGCTACCTATAATGCCCCATCTCATTCCTTTCTCATTTGACGTGGATAAAGTTAAACCTTGTTCATTGTTGGCTCTAACCTGACATAGAAGCGTTATGATTTTTTAATAGGAGGATTTTTTAGGCTTAATCCATGGGATAGACGTTTGGGCTGATTGCCTTTCAAAATACATCTATAATTTATTGGTAAATTTGAAAGATATCCATTGTTCAGCTTGTTGGTTGGAAGTAGTTGGAGACTTGAGTTCAGACTTAAATGGGCAAGCAGTTTATATGCCATATGGGATCATTTTCGACTGGCTATGGCATAGTGGCAGTACCACCTTCTATACAATTAGTTGAAAATGTCATGGCTAGATTATCTTCATAGTGACAAAAGATGAACTATTATACTGTACAATCATATAATGTACTTTGACATGCAAACAAATTAGACAACGAGCTTAATTTAGTACCTTTTCCACATTTTCTTCACCATCAAACACTCTCAAACAAATCAAAAAACAATTTTTATATAAGCCACAGTGCACTCGGACGAGTAGCATATAAATGGTCATCCAGTACTTGCAAATTGTCAGTGACAGTGACGAGTAAGGGTATGGACGAGCATATGTGCATTAACTCCAGGCAGCAATCAATAACTGAGTAATGAATAGCGCAAAACCGTTACCATCGTCCAATAATGCAGAATTAAGGACTGGTTACGAACAGAAAACGTTAGAGTTAAATTGCAATCATTAAGCATTGTTTACCAGCTGCAACATAATGGTTTACTGAATATTAACTCAATCTAAGGCTATATAAAGCTAGGAAAAGCAGGTAAAAGAACATGAACACACAACTACTATACAAATTACAGTTTTTCCAGATAGAATAATCTAACTCAAGCATCGGAGGGTCCTTGGCAGGCCCTAAACCAATGCCCTTATCTATTGAATGCTTTTTGTGACACAGGTTTTACAGGTCGTCCATTATACTAACGAGGAGCATACTCATGAGCCGCAGTTTTCTACTTCATTAGTTTGGCGCTGTCTGTGAGAAACGACTGAGTTGCAATTTTCTCAGGCAAATCATCGTATCTCTACCAACAAAGTTCCTCAAGACACATGGACACTTCTACTTCATCACCTCTTACAGACCCAACCGTAATGGCCTAACAAATTCAAGCACTCACTACTAACGTGCAAGAATTGACGAAACAAAATGAAGAATTGAAGCGAACGGTGTGCCGTGGGACTCCGACTATGTCGCAGTCTCGATGTAATCGTAATGACAACGATGATGAGGCCCATAGTCTAGAGAATAACAGATGGGATACTTCCGAACATAACGCGCAGTCAACTCGTTGCAGTGATCAAATGATGAAAAACATGAGAAAAGAGTTGGACGAGGTCAAGAACGCCATGAAGGGAAAGACAACAATGAACCTGGATGGCATGATCAAGAGAACCGACTCACCCTTCACAGCTAGTGTTCTAGAGTACCCCTTGCCTCCCAAATTTCGTCTCCCTCAACTAGAGGTCTATGATGGCACTAAGAACCCTTTGGACCACATAGGAGCATTCAAAACAATTCTAAGTCTCTGGAAACGACTGAGTTGCAATTTTCTCAAGCAAATCATCGTATCTCTACCAACAAAGTTCCTTAAGACACATGGACACTTCCACTTCATCACCTCTTACAGACCCAACCATAATGGCCCAACAAATTCAAGCACTCACTACTAACGTGCAAGAATTGACGAAACAGAATGAAGAATTGAAGCGAAGGGCGTGCCCTAGGACTCCGGCTATGTCGCAGTCTCGATGTAATCGCAATGACAACGATGATGAGGCCCATAGTCTAGAGAATAGCAGAAGGTATACTTTCGAACATAACGTGCAGTCAACTCGTGGTAGTGATCAAATGATGAAAAACATGAGAAAGGAGTTGGACGAGGTCAAGAACGCCATGAAGGGAAAGACAACAATGAACATGGATGGCATGATTAAGAGGACCGACTCACCCTTCACAGCTAGTGTTCTAGAGTGCCCCTTGCCTCCTAAATTTCATCTCCCTTAACTGGAGGTCTATGATGGCACTAAGGACCCTTTGGACCATATAGGAGCATTCAAAACAATTCTGAGTCTCTAGCAGACCCCAAATGAAGTTATTTGCAGGACATTCCCAGCAACCTTTAGGGGAGCAGCACGGGTATGGTTCAGAAAACTGCCCGCGGCGTCCATTGCAAACTTTGACTAGCTAAGTGACTTCTTTGTCCGTCACTTCATTGAAGGCCAACGTTATAAGAGGCCCACTTCCTATTTGCTAATTGTGAAACAACAGGAAGGAGAGACCCTAAGGGAATATGTGAAGCGATTCAACAAGGTAGTCCTAGAAACTGATGAGGCTAACGACTATGTGATAATGACGACCTTCAAGGTCGGGCTGATCAACCCTGACCTCGTTTTCTCCTTAGGGAAAACTCCTCCAACCTCGATGACGAATCTGTTGTTTAAAGCGCAAAAATACATGAATGGGGAAGACGCGCTGATAGCAAAGGGATTGACGGGCAAACGAAAGAAAGGTGAAGGCACAAAGTCCCAAAGCAAGAAGGAGTGCAAAGATAGTCTTACGAAAGCTAAGGCTAGCAAAAGTAGTCTAGAGGCATCATCAAAGAAGAAGCTAAATTTCACGCCATTGATAATGCATGTAGACAAGATTCTCATGCAGATAAAGGACGACCCTGCCTTGAAATGGCCTAAGCCATTGAGCTCGTCCTCAAAGCGAAGAGATCCAAAGAAGTACTATCACTTCCATAAGGACCATGGTCATTATACCGACGAATGCAAGGATTTGAAAGAATAGATAGAAGAATTAATCCAAAGGGGGAAGCTCCAAAAGTTTATTAAGAAAGACTATCAAGCTTGCTAGCAAACAGAGGAGAAACCCACTGACGACCAAAGAGAGGAAGATCGGGACAATCTCAAACCTAGCGTAGGAGAGATAAGGATGATCACTGGAGGAGCAGTCGTTGGAGGATCATACAAGTCCCTGAGGAAGGCGGTGCAGAGGCAGGTGAACAACGTCCATGTTAACCACCCAATGGCAAAACATCATCGCATTGGGAATGACTACATTGTTTTCTCCGAGCAAGATGTGAAGGCGATTAGGCAGCCCCATGATGACCCCCTAGTCATTATGCTAGCCATTGAGGGGTTTGACACTAGAAGAATGCTAGTGGATAATGGGAGCTTGGCAGATATGATGTGTATGACGGATTTCTAGTAGATGAAGTTGTATCCAAAACGCCTCAAGCCTTTCGGATCTCTATTAGTTAGCTTCAACGGAGACCATGTATATCCAAAAGGCATAATTTCATTACAGATTACAACAGGGACCTATCCCGCTCAAGTGACGAGGATGGTAGACTTCTTGATCGACGACTGCCTTTCATCTTACAATGTGATTCTTGGGCGACCAACTCTTAATCGCCATAAGGAAGTAACTTCCACATATTGCTTGAAAGTGAAATTCCTGACCCCTTACAGAACTTGAGAAATCATAGGGGACCAACTTTTTGGCTCGAGAATGTTACCAAGTGGTCCTGACATCTGGAGAAAATCACACTTGGATGGTAGAAGAAGAACCACCCAAACCTGTGGAGGAGGCAAAAAATGTAGTGCTAGTAGAAGGAGATCCATCCAAAACCACCAAGGTAGGAAAGGAACTTCAATAGATTTTGAAGGATGAGTTGGTGAAGTTTTTGAAAAAGAACTTTGATATCTTTGCATGGAGCCATGAGGACATGCCAGGGATCGACAGATGAGTGATAGAGCATAGTCTTAACGTTGACCCAACAAAGAAGTCCGTCCAACAGTAAAGACGAGTATTCACTCCAAAGCGAAATAAAGCAATCATGGAAGAGGTGGAAAAGCTTTTAACTGCTGGGTTCATTAGAGAAGTCTACTATCCAAAATGGCTTGCTAACGTTGTTATGGTAAAGAAGTCCAATGGAAAATAAAGAATGTGTATAAACTTCACTGATTTGAACAACGCATGTCTCAAAGACAGTTTTCCCCTTCCTAGAATTGATCAGCTTGTTGATTCAACAGCTAGCCATGAGCTACTGAGCTTCATGGATATTTTTTCAGGTTATAACCAAATCCTAATGAAGGAAGAAGATCAGAAGAAAATTGTGTTCGTCACTAGCCAGGGCTTGTATTGCTAAAAAGTCATGTTGTTTGGATTGAAAAACGCAGGCGCCATCTATCAAAGATTGGTGAATCAGCTGTTTAGCAAGTAGATAGAGAGGAATATGGAAGTCTATGTAGACGACATGCTTGTGAAAAGTAAGGAATCTAAAAACCATCTTGCAGACCTTCAAGAGGCGTTCGATACTTTGAGAAGGTATAAGATGAAGCTCAACCTTGCGAAGTGCCTTTTTGGAGTCTCCTTAGGAAAATTCCTAGGCTTTATGGTATCTTAGCGAGAAATTGAGGCAAACCTAGAGAAGGTCAAAGCCATACTTGACATGGTATCTCCCAAGACAGTTAAGGAAGTGCAAAGACTAACGAGGCGCGTAGCAGCATTAAATAGGTTTGTCTTAAAGGCCACTGACAAGTGTCTTCCCTTCTTTAAAGTTCTTAAGCCTGTCAGTAGAAGGAGAAGATCTATTTTTATATTTAGCTATATCACAAACAGTTATCAGTCCAACTTTGATTCTTGAGGAATCCAAGATACAAAGGCCAGTGTATTACATAAGTCAAGCCTTTCAGGGTGCTGAAGCAAAGTATCTATGCATGGAGAAGATGGTCTTTTCATTAATCGTGGCTTCAAGAAAGCTTCATTTGTATTTTCAGGCTCATACCATTATAGTTATGACAGATCAACCAATCTGAAAAGCAATAAGCAAACCAGATGCTGCAGGTCGTATGGTCCAATAGGCGACTAAGCTAAGCCAGTTCGACATTGAATAAGGCCAAGAACAGCAATCAAGGCATAAGCTTTAGAAAATTTCATTGCAGAATTTACTCTTCCAGACCTTGATCAAGAAGCAGAATATTGGACAATTTGTTCAGATGGCTCGTCTGTAACAGGATACAGAGGCGTCGATGTCATAATGATGTCACCAGAGAATGACGTCCTTAAATATGGGGTTCAGTTCCAATTTTCAGCAATAAACAATGAGGCAGAGTATGAAGCAGACCTTACCAGCTTAAGGGTTGCAAGAGCCTTCGGAGTCAAGAATGTGAGATTGAGGTTTGATTCCAAACTAGTTATTGGACAAAAAATCAACGAATATGAAACAAAGGAGGAAAGAATGAAGAAATACCTACAACTAACGAGCCAACTCATTGACGAGTTTGATAACGTTAAACTTAAGCTAATACCAAGGGAAGAAAACTCTGCTGCTGACAAAATTGCTAGAATGAAAGGCTTGCTCATGGAGGTTCAGACAACCCCTAGTATTGATAGATTGCAAGCCCTTTCAATCCAACAACAAAGTAACTGGATGGAACCAATCATATCCTACATTAGAGACGGCCAACTCCTATTTGACTCATCAGAGGCAAAGAAGGCCAGAGTCTGAGTAGCAAGGTTCATTGTTTTGAACGGAGAACTCTACAAAAGAGGATTCGCAATGCTATACCTAAAGTGTTTGGCCCTCGACGAAGCAACGTATGTGCTACGAGAAATACACGAAGGTGTCTGTGGTAATCATTTTGGACCTCGATCTTTGGTGGGAAAGATGATTAGGGTAGGTTACTTTTGGTCAACTATGCAGAAGGATGCAGCTGAACTTGTGAAGAAACGTGATAAATATTAGCAGTTTGGCAACATACAACATATACCTAGGGAATTACTGACGAGCATCTCCTCACCTTGGCCATTTTCTACGTGGGGAATAAACATCGTCGACCCACTCCCTTTGGGAAAAAGGCAAGTGAAGTTTCTACTTGTAACCATTAACTACTTCACCAAATGGGTCGAAGCAAAACCACTAGCAGTAATCACCAAAGACAAGATACAGACCTTTGTTTGGAAGAACATCGTCTGTTGGTTTGAGATCCCTAGGATGATCATATCTGATAATGGTCGTCAATTTGATAGTCAAAAATTCAAGGAGTTTTGCGCAGAGCTAGGGATACAAAATCACTACTCGTCACCTGGGCATCCACAAGCTAATGGGTAAATAGAAGTAACAAAACGTACTTTGCTTAAACTCATCAAAGCACGACTTGAGGGGGCAAAGGGTGTATGGCCTAAAGAGTTGCCTGGGGTATTATAGGCTTACAAGACAACAGGGAGAACACCAACAGGAGAAACTCCATTCAAGTTGGCCTTCAGCATTGAAGCAGTTATTTCAAGTGAGATAGAAGTCTCCAGTCTTAGACAAGCTCATTACAACGAAGGTACAAACAATGACGAACTGAGGCTCAGCTTGGATTGTTTGGCTGAAGTTAGAGATGAGGCAGCCTTGAGAATGGCTCAGTACCAACAAAAAATGCAGAAGTACTACAATCAGAGGGTAAAACTCAAAAAGTTCAACCCTGATGACATGGTGTTGCGAAAAGTCTCCCAAGCTACTAGGGATCTAGTGCAGGAGAAGTTAGAGCCTACTTGGGAAGGTCCATAATAGGTTGTCCGTTACTCCAGACAAGGCAGCTATTATTTGAAGGATTTGGAAGGTAATCCACTTCCTTGTCCTTGGAACGTGGAACATCTCAAGAAGTACTATCAGTAAAAGCTATTGTCTGGTCTAATAAGCTCTGTTTGTAAAAGCATCTCGCTTAACGACACATCAGATAAGCAACATTTAATTGTTTTTTCTAAGTATTTTTTTTTTCCTTCAAGTGTTTTGTTAAAGCTATTTTTAGTTTGCTGTTTCCTTGTAATTCCCTCATATATGAGGAATGCATGAAATAATAAGGTTTGTTCAGGCATCCTTTTTTTCAATAAAGCTTAACAAAGTGTCAAAGCTAAGTTTAATAACGAAAAGGAAGTATCTGAAATCTAGCAACAAGTTCAAATCACAAATGTGATAAGAACACGAATGGTAAAAGCTCGAATGACGAGTGAAAATCATAAGTGTAGTAAAAACTCAAAAAAGGAGTCAAAATAACAAAATATGGTAAAAACTCAAAATGAGAAGTTAAAACCATAGATGTGGTAAAAACTTACAAGATAAGTTAAAATCACAAAATAAGATCACAAAAGTGGTAAAAACTCACAAGATGAGTTAAAATCACGCCATATGGTTAAAACTCAAAATGACGAGTTGAAAATCATAGACATGGTAATAACTCTAACAATGAGCTGAAATCACAGAAAATAGTGAAAACTCAAATGAAGAGTTAAATTATTAAGCAAGGTAATAAAAGAGCAAGCATGAATCATAAGAACTTCAAAGTTCAAAACAAGATAAGTGCATTGTTTCTAAAATAAAAGCCTTAAAATAGGAGGCACCCATCGTTTCTAAATTTAAAGCCTCAAAATAAGAGGCATCCATTGTCTTTAAAATGGAACAAAAAGAAAAGATTACTTAAATTTTTTACTTCAAGGAGCACTGACAAATTCCTTAACACGGCCCGCCTCTGTTTGAGCCTCGTCATTAGCTCCTCCTGTAGCAACACCTTCTCCCTTAACAACCTTGGTAGCTTCAGCAATGGTTTCACCTTCCTTCTCATTAGCCTTGTCAGCAAGGATCTCAATATCAATGGCTTTAAAGTCCAAATTCACAAAATCAGCTACATGGCTATGGTGCTTTGTCATCCACCGCAAAGAAGCTCGAAGCTCTTGAAGTACTGCTCGAACTGCATATTGAAGAAGCAATAAGACTCCAGGAACTTGGAAATCAATTTCTCACGTTCTTTGTCCATTGTTAGGAGGGTAGCTTGAACTTCCTCGTCTTTCTAAATGAGGAGCTTTTTCTCAACCTTCAGTGCTTTTTTCAGTTCTTTCACTTTCTCCTTGGCCTTGGTCGACTGATCCATAGCTTCAATTAGATCCTTCCTCAACCTTGAGCTTTCAGCCTCAATAGAATCAACCTTAGAGTTGGCCACCACTACCTTCTCCCCGCTGCTCAAGTAGTCTGTCGTTAAACGAAAGGACTCACTAAGAACCTAAAAAAAATAAAAGGGTTAGTAATTTTTAATAGGTGTAACTACTTAATGAGTAATAAAGAAACGTTGAGTACAATACCTACACTAACTTGTGAATATGACGGCTAATTAGTTCATGAGAAGGGATGGACAAGAGACCCTTAAGCTCGTTGTCAGTGACAATATTATGAGCTCTTTTAAGGGCAGTAGTAGGGTCGTCCCAAACACTCTTGCCAACCTTGGCCTTCCCTTTAGAGCATGTGATCAGAGGGCTAAAGGTCACCATCTCGAGAGAAGGTGTGGGAGAAGAAGGAGTGCCAAAAAGTGTCTAGAGGGTAGGAGTCTCGTCCTTCCCTTCATCCAACCTGCGTTTCTTTGACCCAATGGTAATAAGGAATAAGGGTTCATTCTTCAAGCTCTTAACATGGGCATACTTGTCTTTGCTGTACCTAGTAGCCATTTCTGCAAGAAGAAGGTTAGTAGGGTGGAAATCTATAAGGTAAGACAAGAAAAGATGAAGGATTAAAAACCTACCCTTCTCTTCCCCTGCAATTTTCTTCAAAATGTATGTAGAAGGCTTGGGTCCAAGATAACACTCGTACAGACGACGAGGGTCAACCAGCTCATCGAAATCGTCAACAGTGAGGGCAAACTCAAGGGCAGCCTTAATTCGTCCTTGGTAGCGTTCCTGCAACAAAGGACAATCAGCAACTAAATAAAAAAAATTTAAAAATAATCAAAAGAGCAACAAACTAAAAACAACATGTTTAATGGTGAGTAAAAGAGAGATGCATCAAGAGAAGGAATTTCCCATTTCCGTATCAACTACAAGACCTCACCCCACAGGTCGTTTAACATGGTTTCCCATCTAGATTTAGAAATGAAGAAATATCGTGACTTCTAGTCACGAAAGGAAGTAGGGAAGCTACGGACAATTCTAGATTCCCTATTCCAAGGAAGAAGTTCAAAATACCCATAATGGGTGGAAGGCTTCAAATGATATAGGTAAAGAAACTCATTCAGGGTAATCATGTCTCTATCATGGACAAACACCCAGATCAACATACAACCAATGATCATCCTCCATGTGTTAGGGACGAGCTGACCAGGTGCAACATTCAGAGCAAAAAGGAGTTGCATAATAAAGGGATGAATTGGAAAACGGAGGCCACATGAAAAAGTAGTTTCGTAAAAACTCACCTCACCATGGGCAAAGGTGCATGCTTTCTCATTAGGACGAGGTAATCTTATAGATACCCCCTTAGGGAATTGAAACCTTTTACGAATAGATTTCAAATGTCTCGACTCTAAAAGGCAAGACTTAGAGAGGGCATGAAAGGGGATTGAAGACGAAGGAACTTTAGAAGAAGAAGAGGGTTTTGAAGAAGAGGAGGGTTTTGAAGACGATGGAGGTTTTGACACCATGATTTCAAAATCTTTATCAGAGGACTCACCACTTGATGGCAAACCAGTTTCTAACTCACTGGACCTAACTTCACTATCTTTATACTCTATGGCAGTCATCTCTAGATGATGGGCAATTAGAGAACGACGGAGCAAAGGGTAAAGGCCAATCAAAACAGGCTTGAAAGCCCTATAGTCTCGAGGAACAAATAAACCTACGTGGGGATGGCGTCCGCCAAAAGACTCAAGAAACACTCCTAACCTAGCAAAGAAGAATGAAATAGAGGGAGTTTCCTTCCTAATGAAATCAAAATCAACCATTAAGGGAGAAAAAAGAGTCTTACCGAACAGAAGGTGCAGTAACTCTCTTTTAGTTTCAGACTCCAAGCTTGGTGTATAATAATCAAGAAAAAGAGGAATATGAGAAGGCTTTTTAATAAATAAAAAAAATTCAATGCGCAGGAAACTCAAGGAAAACACACATGCGTGGCCAACACAAACATGGAACGTGGCGATTAGCAGACGAAAATATCGCCCCACAATAAATATGATGAGATGAAGATCTCAGGGCACGTACAAAGTGATCTGCCCAAAACAGACTTTACATATTCCTTAGCTCGTCCAAACTATGGACGACAAAGGAATAAGGAGGGCAACTGACGAGTAGTATATAAATGGTCGTCCATTACTTGCAAACCGTCAGTGACAGTGACGAGTAAGGGTATGTGATAGGCCACAAACTGAATGACCCCTTGTGATTAAACCAATTAATTAATTAGCCAAGTTATTAATTAATCAATTTAACATGCAAATACGTGGAAGCACAAACAAATCACCAAATAACTAAATATGCAGCGAAAATTAAATGACACGGTGATTTGTTTACGAATGGGGAAAAACCTCATGGCAAAAACCACATCAGGTGATTTTCAGGTTACCACTCCCGAAACTCCACATTATCAAATCAAGCGGTTACAAGTAAAGGAATTCCAAGTACCTTATCAACCTACAGTTGAACCCTTACCCCAATACCCAATTAGACTTGATCTGTAGCGACAGTTCCCACCTTTGATGCACGGCTCCCAAGTACGTGACTAACCAATGTGCGGATCCCAGTATGCGACTTCAAAACACCAACTTGAGGAAGAAAAGTTTGTTGCAAAGTTCTTCAGTTCATCCTACACGATGAAGATCAAGAAGATGCTTAGTCCTAAAACCCTATGGTGCAAATACACAGCAACTTCTTCAGAGAAGATGAACTAGGTCAAGAACTTCGTCTTTGATCACAATTTGCTTGAACAGAGATTGCTCAATGCTTTTGCAACTTGTGTCACACTTGACGGCTCTTAAAACAATCCTTTTATATGTTTAGAGTTTGGAGAAAAGAAGGCCCAAAAGCATATTCATGGATCCCAAGAAAATCATATCAGAAAATCTGAAATTTTAAATCTCGACAGATAGCAGGTGTCGAGGTAGCTATCGAGCAGATGTCGAGCTTTAATGAAATTGCACTTTAGCTTACTTTTTCTTGGACAGACATGATGACTTCAACACTTGAACTTGAAACCTTATTTCTTGAAGTATTAAAAACACCTAGAACTACCCAATTACAAGTAGAGTGCGTTTTGTCAAAGAATTAGCCAATTTACATAAATAAGTGACATATGTTCTTAACAAGTGAAAACACATATGTCCTAACAGTATGGACAAGCGTATGTGCATTAATTCTAGGCAGCAATCAATAACTGAGCAATGAATAGTGCACAACCGTAACCATTGTCCAATAATGCAGAATTAAGGACCGGTTACGAACAGAAAACATTGGAGTTAAATTGCAATCCTTAAGCATTGATTATCCAGTTGTAACATAACGGTTTACTGAGTATTAACTCAGCCTAAGGCTATATAAAGCCAGGAAAAACAGGTAAAAGGACATGAACACACAACTGCTATACAAATTACAATTTTTCCAGAGAGAATAAGCTAACTTAAGCATCGGAGGTTCCTTAGCAGGCCCCAAACTGGTGCGCTATCTATTGAGTGCTTTTTGTGACAGGTTTTGCAGGTCGTCTATCATATTGATGAGGAGCATACTAATGAGTTGCAGTTTTCTGCTTTATCACACTCTATAGTTCATGGTCACAACATCCGGCACTATTGTGAATTTCTTAAGGGATATATGTCACAAAATTAGCTAGCCGACTTAATTAGTATACATTCAAGACCTCATAGAGCCATCAACAGCTGCTAAGACTAACCAAGTTAGAATTAAGACATGCATCTACAGCTTCACCGACGGTGAGGAAAATCCACCCTCTGCCAAGTTTATCTAAAAAGTTGGCCAACTTCAGCTTGTGAATTACCTGCTGCCTTGGGTTGGCCATAGCTAACTGAAAAAACACAAATATTTTAAAGGTTAGGAACAAAATAAACTGAAATATCGCAAATCCTGAAATGCAGTTCAATTTCTTACTTCTATGCCATGAGAAACCAACTCTTTGTGCAGTTCCTGTAGTGCAACAATTCCTGAAGTGTCAATGCTCATCATGTCTGTCATAAAAGGAATTCAATTTGGTTAGTGATATATGATATCATTGAAACAGAATTCAACTTGGTACCAGATATCCCAGTGTATAACACTTACTGGACATGTCAAGGATTACTGCTTGAACACTTTCCCTTGCATTGTCTTTCATTTCATTTTCATGTTGTGTCACCCACCTTACTATCCTGAAATAAGTACCATACATGGATTAAGTTCAACTTGCACCACTTCTGTGTCTTTTTTCTAATGGTACACAAATAAATGCAAAAATTGCAGTACCTTTCTCTTACGAAATTGGCATTAGCGAAGCATAATAAGGAAGAATTGACACGGATAGTTATGATTGCTGGAGTTTTAATGGCCATCGGATATTGACTGATGTCACAGAAGATATCTGTTCCAGGAAGTCTACCTAGTTCTTCTATGCCAGGGCGAATTGATTTTAGTAATATTTTTGCAAATGAGATTGCTACCTGCACTCCGAAAATCACAACCAGAGTTAGAATAATTGGCTATCCCATTCCCATACAATGAATATTTTTGTATACTGCCTACAAGAAATAAAATATTTCACATTGAACAAAACTATGATCATACTTCATCCTAACATGTAGTCACTTTACTGAGAACATGTTCAGTACAGAGCTCATTGGACTCCTATCCTAGCTCATCCAAATAACTAGGCAGATTTTGAAAGTGGTGCATACCAATCATGAACAGAAGCTACATGCTAAAAGGGATGAACCAAGTCTGCTAATCAATTAGGCCTAAGGATAAAATAGTGTGAGCACCCGCTTATCAGATGGCAGTTGCATAATCCAACTCAATTACGTAATTGAACTCGATAATCATAAGACTACTGGGTTCTTTTAAATTAAGCATTAGATATTTGGAGTTTATCTATCACTATTCTACTACCATGAATCAATTATTGTTTTAATTTGTCTGCTACTACAAGTTGGGTCCTATTTTAGAAGTTGGGTCCTATTTTGGGCAGAAATTGTCTCAATAATGTAAACAGGAATTGAGTCAACACGTTCACAGTGAAACACAGTCACAAGACTACTAGATTCATCCAAACCGAGTATAAAAATATTCAGAGTTTATCTAACATTATTCTACCATCACGTTCACAGTGAAATACATCAGTCACAAGACTACTGGATTCATCCAAATCGAGTATAAAAATATTCAGAGTTTATCTAACATTATTCTACCATCATGAATCAATTATAATGAAGTTGTCTGTTACTAAAAGTCGGGTTCTTTTTTAAGGTAGAAATTGTCTAATCATGTGCACAGCCGAACAGAGAAATGAATCCATGCCAAAACTCACAGTGGACTAACAAAGTTAAAGGGTAAAAAAAAAAAAAAAAATGTAGTATACACATTACCGCAACCATTAGGCCAATCTCCACTGATGCAAACAGGACCCCAAGAAATGCACCAAGACATGCAAGAAAATCCATTTTGTCAACCTTCCAGATATAGAAAGCTTCATTTATGTCTATAAGTCCAGGAAGAGCAGATAGAATGATTGAAGCTAGGATTGTAATGGGGGTGAAGTACAAGAGCCTAGTTAGCAATTCAAGTGATACAAGCACAGTAATGGCCATCACTATATTTGATACCACTGTTTGACATCCTGCACTGAAATTTACAGCTGTCCGTGAGAATGAACCTGCAGAAATTGAACAAAACCTGTCAAATAATTGATTTATGCATCACTAGGCTTTTTAGCTTGATTGGATATATGGATTATTGCAGTGTCCAAGATAAGTTTTTAAGAAAGAAAAGGAAAAAGCCACAAGAAGAGCTCACCAGTTGCCACATAGCATGATGTTAAAGACCCTGCTATGTTCATAAAACCCATGGCTACCATTTCTTTGTTCCCATCAAGATGGTAGCCTCTAATGGAAGCAAAAGATCGGCCAACAGCAATGGCTTCCTGAGGTGAATGATTGATAATCATTAATAAACTTAATAGTCAAAATTAAAGTATAACCAATATAGCCAAGAGGAATGAAATCACACCGTGAGAGCAATAATTGCAGTTATTAGTCCAACTTTTGCTGCTTGTCCAACATGTGGACCGTGGAATTGTAACTGATTAACTGAACTTCGATTCACGCCTACTTTGATGTGTTTTATTATCTTAACTCCATGCTTATCAGCTTTGGTCAAAAACACTATCAAAGTGGATAATATAACTGCTATAAGAGGAGCAATAGTAGGCAACCAGAAGAGCTTTTTGTTTCTTCTGCCCTGCAAATATGACATGATTATAATTTGACTAAAGAAGCAGAAAAAAAGTGCCTAAAGAAATGGGAATATTGCTAGGATTCAATTGCTTACTATAAACCTGGCGAATAGGAGGAAGATCAGGAATGAACAACCAAGGACAAAGTTCAGAGGAAACCACTGTCATTGAAAGAGCAAGGCAAAGATGGAACTATCAAAGTTTGTAACAAATCAGTGAAAGCACATTAAGACTAAAGAGAGCAAAAATAAGAGGCCCCTATTCCAAAAAAGAAAAAGAAAAGAACCATGGTTCTCATAGCAGAACTTACTTCACTGTGAAGTGATTCAAAAACAGACTCTAAGACAGATACTACGTCAGTTTTGTTGGTAAAGTGACTAAACCCAAATAGCCCTTTTAGTTGTTGAAGACCAATGATAATGGCTGCACCCGCCATGAATCCAACAATTGCAGCATGTGAAAGAAAATCAATAAGGAAGCCCAATCTGAGAATATTGAAAGATAAAACAACTTGTTAGGAGAAGCAAATACAATAAGGAGCAAGTGTCATATTACAAGAAAAAATAAATGTATCTTTAAAAGGAATAATTACCTGAACATTCCGAACACAGCTTGGAAAGTTCCGGCGAAGAAGGTAACCGTGAAAACAAGATTTCTGTAGGCAATGGGATCAGCCACAGGATCTTGTATATTTGGAACCATGGAAGACATCAGAATGGACACTACGGCAACTGGTCCAATAGCTAGCTCTCTTGAACTCCCCATTAGAGCATAAATCAGAGGTGGGACAACGCTTGTGTCTAGTGGAATCAACAAACATAAACTTTCAGGCTAACAACATTAGAATAATTCCTATTTGACACAATTGTTTCTTTCTCCTGTGGCATATTGCCGGGTCTGAAAGAATAATACATAGAGAAACTTAAAAGCATAATATACAGCACTAAACTCAGCTCAGCAACTTACATAGGCCATATTCAGGATCAAGTTTTGCTAAACTAGCATATCCAATACTCTGCAAGAAATTCCATACAACATGTATACCCGGAATTAGTCCATGAAAAGACCTCTCATAATGTTCTACTTAACTTAGTAAGCAAACTTGATGGGTTAACTTATGTATATACCTGAGGAATGCTAAGACTAGCCAGTGTCAAACCTGCCATCAAATCGCTTTTAAACTTTGATGCCTTGTAATTCCTTCCCCACCTGAGGATTGGAAATAGACCCTGCAGGAATGAAGCAGCATAATCCCTTGGAGTTTGCTTCTTGGAAGATGAAGAGTGCTTTTTTCCATGAGGGAACACTGTCTGTTTGATTGAACTTATAAGCTCATAACATAGAGGTGGTGGATCAGGAGAATTGAGAACCCATTCAGCCCTCTGAACTGGACTAGAATCCTCTATGTCCAGCTGCTTCTCCTCTATACTGAAGGTCTCAATTGGAACTGAACCCATGGTTGTTTGAACTTTGAACTTCAAAAAAGTTGAAGTGTTTGGGTGAACTCTCTGAGTTACCTGTTATATACTGATATGTATGTCTCCTTCTTTCTTTTTTTTGATAACCTGTTGTATGTATACCTCCAGAGTTAGTTATATACCTACCCATTATAGTGTAATAATAAAAATTTAATGTAGATATTGGGTCATCTTAGAAAGTGCTTGACTTCTGTGCAGTTGGGAAATTCTAGGGGTCATTGTATTTGGCTGATGTCAAGGGCTGCAACTTGCTTAATGCTTGTGTTCTTTTAACATGGTTGAAGGGTTTAAGAATCGAATATTTTACTATTTCATGAAAAATGTTCTTCTTTTGCTTCAATCATTAACTCTTAATTGTTACAACTCACCTTTCAGTAACTTGTCATACAATTTTAAATAACTTTACCTAAATCATTATTACTAATTTTACTTGTAGTTTTAGTTATGAAGCATACTGTCAATTATGAATAGCTCTTATCCATAAATTACTGTAAATTGTTAACAAAAGATGCCCCTAGTGTATGGATGAGTTTGGCATTAGCTTTTAACATTAGCTTTTAGTCTTAAATACAGCTTTTTTAGAGCTTAACATTTTCTCCTTCTTCTTCTTCTTCTTCTTCTTCTTCTTCTTTTTTTTTTTTTTTTTTTTTTTCACTGTGAAAAAAATAACAAAACATAAAGTTCATCACATCCTGTCATGCAGGTCTGATCCTTTTTTTACCCCCCCACAATAAGTGGGTGGTAGCTTTAATATCATTAAAAGATTTCTCTTCCCCAAGCCGGTTTCATTTTCGGGGTGGAACGGGGTTGGGGGACCATGCCCCCTCAAGCATTTTAGTGTATTAGTAGAGATTTGGATTCCATATATGCACACCACATAAGTAGCTTCACATAATCAGAATCATAACAAGAATTCAACAACCAACATTATAATAATTGAAGCTATTAAAAATATAGATTTTTTTTTTTTTTTTATGATTTTGGTAAATTGTAAATTACACCCCTAAACTTTGGGAGTGTTTGATTTTATAACATGAAATTTCAGAATTTGGATTTTATCTCTTGAAGTTTGGGAGTGTTTGGATTTTACACCTTAATGTTTTAGAATTTAGATTTTACCTCCCTAAAGTTTAGAGATATTTGAAATTTACACCTCGAAATTCTGAAATTTGAGGGTGTAAATTCCAAGCACCCCCAAACTTTAGGAAGTAAAATTCAAACACCCCTAAAATTAGGGAGTAAAAGCCAAATTTTTAAATGCTAGGGTGTAAAATCCAAATACCCCAAATTTTAGAGGGTATAATCCAAATTTTGAAACTTTAAGGTGTAAAATCCAAACATTCCAAACTTTAGGGGTGTAATTTGCAATTTATCCTTAAAAATTTGAATACGGAACAATATTTAGTGTCATTTGGGAACAACTTATCTAACTTTTTACTGAAAGTGTGCTAAAGTATACTTGTATCTTGAAAAAAGTAAGAAAATGTGGGGAAAAGATCTTAGGAGACAGTCTTAAGGAGCGTTCCTCTCACAATATGTGTTAGGTCTAATCTTGACGAGTTTCATGATTATGTATCTTGTTTAATGTCAGTTTTCAAGTACAGGATCAAGTTCCAAGATTTAGCTCAAGAGAAAGCAATTACTAGACTTTCAATGACCTTTGATCAAATCTCGATCAATCAGGACAAGCCTCTCGACACCCTTTATTGAGACTTGCTTGATCAACTAAAAAAGATTTTTTAAGTGCACACTTGGTAAAGTGAATGAGGATTATGAGAGGGAAGGTAATATTTATTGTTAGGAATAATGTGTTGTAATAAAATAAATAAATCGATTTGTAAGTTTGGTTGTGAGATGTAACATTAGGATAAAACTTAAAATTTATTTTAGGAAATATCTTATTCATATGATTATATTTTCTTAAAAATAATTTTTTTTTAAAAAATTTGAGAGAGAGATGAATTATTTATTATGATTTTTTTTTTTTTTTTAAAAAAAAAAAAAAAAAAAAAAAAAGACAAACTATAGAAATAATTATTACATTCTAATATTTATTACACTTTATCAAACGTGCCCTGAGAGTATTGTCATGCACTATACAAAAGAAAGTAAGAAATCCTAAACATTTACTCACCATAAGCCTATGAATACAAAAAGTAGTTTTGAAGACATTGATTTCAGTCGGTAATCAAGGGTGAAGCCACAAAGTCAATCATGGTAGGTGTTTATTATGAAGATTAAAAGAATTGTTACATACCTCTAGGATAGACTTGCCGATTTATTCACGTTGCCAACCAAACCTCTATGTTATTGCTCAAGGTGGTGCTTGCTACTAGACAAAGAAGAAAGAGAGAGCGAGAGAGATACAATATTCACTAATACTATCAAATTACTTAAGGTAGCCAGCCAACCAATATAAATGGTTGCAATTCCATTATAACATCCATCGTCAAACATGCATTAATGTGGCCAACTTCACTATTAAAACATGTCCATTAATGGCCAAACAGTTTTGCCAAGTAAGGCTAATTAAACATCTAAAAGTACGTTTGGTACACTGAATGAGAATTATAATAGGAATTATAATATTTATTATTAAGAATAAAATGTGTTGTAATGCAATAATTAAACTTATTTATTAGTTTGACTGTGAGTTATAACATTAGAATGAAACTTAACATTTATTTTAGGAAATTTCTTACTCATACAATTATATTTCCTTAAAAATGGTTTTTTTTTTTTAAATTTAAGAGAGATATGTATTATTTTTTATGATTTTTTATTTTTATAATTGTTAGATATATATGGAAAGTTTATTTATTTAGAAATATATTAAGTTTTGAAATTATTACACTTACTAAGGAATAACTAATATAATATTTTAAAGAAGAACTGTTATTTTAAAGAATAGCTATTCATAAGGAATTATTATTAATTGTAATAAAAACATAACTAAACTAAAGAATAACTAAACTATAGAAATAACTATTACATTACAGCGCCTATTACAGTCTACCAAAAATGCCATAACAGATATCAAATCTTTAGACATTCCTTGTAATTATGAACAATGTTTAGTGAAAAAATTTCATATTAGAAGAGTCCAAGTGACTTGGAATAGATAGTGGGTAATAGGCTTTCGATGAGGTAGAAATTAAGATCAAGGATTTGATTTTGTTGTAAACTTCAATTTTAATAGGAAAAATCTTCTTAGAGTCACGGTTAATCCCTCTACTGGTTTTCTTTTGGATGGGTCGTAAGAATTTTCCGCTTTGTCACCAAATAAGTTGTGTTGTTTACTTTAATACTTTGTCCTGAGTTTCTTTTCTTTCTTTCTTTTTTTTTTTTTTTGTTTGGGAATCCTTTGTCATGAGTTATCTTACGCCCTTTTTAAACATCATCTTATACTTAATTATTTCAAATCTACATATCCTCAAAGCTTAAATCCATTCATGGATTTCCATTAATAAAAAAACATTATACTTTTCACAATATATTCAAGCCATTTAAAAGAAAAATAAGGAACTTTTTTAGCATATCCAAATAAACCAATATATATTATCTGATACAGGTACTACCTACGTGGCAGGCACAAGCAGTAAAGCCCGAATGGGGAAAACAAGGTGTTGACGACTAGATCAACAAGAAGGATATGTTGTGATGGCACGGATTGAGATTAGGGCGACTGCTACATCACTTCCTTTATAAATTTTTTTTTACATTTTTTTTATAATTTTAACTTTTTACTTTTTTAAAAAATATATTTTTTTATTTAATGGTTGAGACTTTCAATTTCAATTGTTCATTATTATTGCATCAGGTGCAATATCTTAGGTATTACATCTGATTTCAATCCGTTATTGCATATTGCAATTCTATATAAATTAAGGAAATCCCTAAATGTTTCAATGTACAAATAGAAAACCCATTATGCTTATTCTCTATTGTTCAAATCATTTAGAAACTTGGTCCCTAGGGACCAAAAAAAAAAAAAAAATGAAGAAGAAGAAGAAGAAGAAGAAAACAATATGAACTATTTGCTTCTAATTCTATTGCCCTTTAATCATTTCAGCAATAAAAATATGCTCACAAATAAATTTGTAAAGTTTTGTACAGATAATGATACTCATGGAAGGTACGTACGCAGGGCTGGTTGGATTTACGAACTTAAAAGAAATATTAAATAAAACCTTAAAAAGGTAACTACTTTGCACTCTATTAAGTAATGAATTATTGTTGGGCAAGATCCAGCATCTTATGATTTGTAGATATGTACCCCCTTTTTTTTTTTTTTTTTTTTTTTGTTTCCCACAATGTTTCCTCAAGACTTTTAACCAGAGACGTGCAGGTAGCAGGTTTTTTTTTGTTTCCCACAATGTTTCCTCAAGACTTTTAACCAGAGACGTGCAGGTAGCAGGACTCGAACTAGGGAGCACACCTAGTCAAGCCTAGTACAAACACTTTGAGACCAAAGCTCAACCAACTTGGCCAACCCCTTGGGTTTAGATATGTACCCTTAAGATAAGAGGATATATCAAAATCCTTTTTATGGAAAGAGATTTTCCACCAATTTTTTCCTTTTGACTGATCCTAATCTTATTGACCCAACACCTACTATAAACTAAAATAAAACTATATGCTAGAAGCCAAAATGATTGTTTAAAATAATATTATATTTTTTTCGCTTTATTAGTAATCAATCAATACATGCGTGACTTCTTGTCTAATAAATGGGCAACTAATGAGTTGACAATCTACTGTTGGTACTGATCAAGTGAAGGTTCCTTCCCTTTCTCAAAAAAGAAAAAGAAAAAAAGTGGAGGTTCCCTCCGCCAACCCAAGCTGACCCCAAAGTAAAAAAAACAAAAAAGGTCAGTCCCATGACTTCTAATCTTTCATTTACGCGGCATAAAGTGGAGGTGGTGTGGGGTTGATCAATTGATCAATCAACACTAGCGTGAACATGACTATTTTCATACTCAATTTTATAATTGGTGTTATTATAAAGTGAACGAAAAAAAATTGTGGTTGCTCTAGTTAATAATGAACAAAAAATATCAATCACTTACAGCGCACAAATCAACCAATTGTAAATCTAAATAAACGATCGAAGCGTGTCTCAGAATTATTCGTAATCAAGTGACACGTCATTTGACCAGCCTGCCACTGTCAATTTAAAGTCTCAGTATTAGTGGGGAGACCCAAGTCAGGGAAAGACTTTGGGAGTTAAAGTTAGTCAACTGAGCGGGTAAAATGTTATTTTTATCATAGTTTAGGATTTGGACCTACAACAAAGGGGTTTGGGGACCCGCGTTCTTCTACCGCAAAGGCTACGTAATGTTCTTGTAATATAAAATTATAACCAATGCTGGGCATATGAGCAAGTGATTGAAACCTTGAACATCCGTAATATAATTAAAAAGCAGAAAGCTCTCAAAAAAATAATAATAATAATAATAATAATAATAAAAAGCAGAAAAAGTCTTTCAAAAACGGCAACTGAGCGTGTGAAATGTTCTTTCACTTAACAAACCCCCCCCCCCTCCCAAAAAAAAAAAAAAAAAGAACAGAAAAGTTAAGTTGTAACCATGAACATCCTTATCAAAGAGAGGTCCTTCCAAAACTATCATTTTATAATTTATATGACCTAATTATCTTGCCATGCATTATGAATTTCTTATTTATTTCGAAATGCTACTTGACATGCAACAACACAAAAGTAAAGAGAATACAAATTCTCTATAACATTTTTTTGTATTCTATATATTGTATTCTCCACCAATCATAATATATTATGTGTCTTTTTTTCCTTTTCTTTTAATATTGAACTTCTGTTATTTTATAACGAAATTAAAAAGAATAAATGATAAATTGTGATTGAAAGAGTATAAAATAAAACACAAAAAAGTAATATAGAAGATTTGTATTCAAGAAGGGACACTCCCCCCCCCCCCCCTCCCCCTTTTTGGAAAAACTGATGCTTGTCCCATAAATAGAAAAATGCTGGTTCAATATAATGCATAGTTTATAATTCACTCAATAATTTAATTGAATATACCAATTTTGATTACCATATCTATCAAACTGTCAACTTTGTTTTGGTGAACGTTTTGATTTGTTTATTGATATGAAGTATTATTTTGATATTGATTTATTTTGATGAAGGATGGACTCACGTTGGAACCAAGGGAGCCATGACCTCCTTGACCCTAACACCCCCTTCTTTTCTTTCCAATTGAAACATTTTTTTAAAATAATAAATAATATATATATATATATATATATTTACTTCTTAGAAATTTAATTAGTTCGAGTAAAACGAATTTCAGTTAGCCTAGTCCTATCACTTGTGGCCCCTCTAAAAAAAAAAATTTCAACATTCAACACTTAAAAATAAAAAAATAAAAAAAATAAAAATTATGACCACGAGAGGCACAGGAGCTCTCAGAATAATATTAGTGCTAAATAAATTTTCTTCCCTATATAGTGACATATATATTCCCAAATATTATGACCACGAAGAAAGAGATGCATTTTGTGACTTGTGAGCATAGGCACTATTGTTTGTACTATATATATCTAGAATAATATGAATAGGTTGGGTGTCATCCTTTTTAACCAAAAAACAAAAGAAAAAAGAGGGCTGGGTGTCATCCTAGGATTAGTGGGCATAGAATATATATCTAGAATAATATCAATGAGTAAATCCCACCATTAATGTGAGATAATGCTTTCTCAAAAATAAATGTGAGAAAAAAGGAGAACTATTCACCATACCCTATTAGTACTTAAGAATTTTCTAACATCCTTGATATTATTTTCAAGAGGATTCACCATTTTCAAAGCCTCAAATTGAGAAATGGACTCCATACCAAATTTATTGGAAAAACATAATAAAAAGCACCATGCTTGGAGGAAAATAGTGATCGAAAACCGGTTAATGACGACTGTTAATGCCAATCAATAATCAATGATGGCTGGCATATATGTATTCTGTTAATGTGGCAAAACATGATAGTTTGTGAGTCATGTTTTGCCACGTTTAGAGCATCCACAGCAGATGTTGTATAAAAAATGCCATTTTGGCACACCAAAATTTACTTTATTATTTTACCACATCATTTTACAATATCTCATTTATCAGATGTTTTATAATTCAATTCTATACATTAAAATAATATTTACTACACATTAAAATAATATATTTACCCAAAACCCAGCAAATATACAAATGCACAGTCAATGGCAGTCGCCACCACCCAGAACCAACAGTCACCACTACAACCACCGCCACAAACTACATCCACAATCACCGGATCCTCCAACGAATTCCAAATCCAAAAACCTCAACAAAATAAAAATAATAATAATAATAATAAAAACTCAAAATCTTCAACAAAGCCCCAACCCAACAGATAAATCAATGAAAAAACTCAACCAACCATTGGCGGCGAGATCGGCAAAAGCAAAAGCAACAAAATATCAAACCCCAATAGAGCTGAGATTTAGAAGCAGAAGAACATACCCTTTTTCTTGGTTCAGTCCAAGTAACAAAACCCAGATTCGGTAAGCTTTAAAAGACAAATCTGAAATCACCCACCAAATTCTTCTACTCCACAGAACCTAGAAAAATTAAAAAAATAATTAATATTAAAAAAATAATCTTCTGGGAACAATTACGCCTTGACTTGTGGAACAAAGCCCAATGGGAGTGAAGCTTCTGGAGAAAAAAGAAGAAAAGAGGAAAAGAGAGTGCAGAGATGGAGTGGTGGAGAAAGAAAAAAGAAAAAGAAGAGAGAGAAGAGAGAGAGTAAAAAAGGATGAGAGAGAATGAATAAAAAACTATTTTTTTAGTATTTTCGTTTGTACTATTGCAAATTTGCAACAATACTATTCACATGTGGCAAATTTTATGAGATTTGCCACATTTGATAAAAGGAGTTTTTGGTGTTTGGTGTGGCAAATGTGCCAAATAGATGATAAACACTAACATGTAGAACTAAGGCTAATGTCACTCAAATTGGCGTTTACACATAGGGTTGTCCATGGGTCGGGTGTGTTAGCTTTTTGCCCAACCCGTAATCGACTCGAAACAGTAACGGTTTCGTCAGTTCGGGTTGCTGGCAGGTGGTGGTCGGTTTCGGGTGAAACCATCTCACCGAAATCCTTCGAAACATGACGAGATCTCACCAGATCCATCCAAGATTTGATGAGATCCCATCGGATCTGGCGAGATTTCTGCCAAATTGTGATGAGAAATCACTAGTTTGGCCAGATTCAGTGTTTATTATGCCAGAAATCGACGAATTTAAGTGAAAAAGGGGTCGGAATCCAGAAAAAAAAAAGGGGCCGGAATCTAGAAAATGTCCGAAATTTGAAAAAAAAAGAAAAAAAAAAAAGGAAAAAGGCCGGATATTGAATGGACTTCGATTCCGGTTGGGTTTCACGGGTTTAAAAACCGATAACCGACCCGTTGGGTGTCAGGTTAGCAAAGTCAAAAACCGCGTTCAACCGTCGGAGTTGTTGGATCGGGTGGCGGTGGTCGAATGGCGGTGGGTCAGACGAGTTGGGTGGGTCGCCGGTTTGCTTGGACACCCCTATTTACACATGACAAACAGTAGGACTGATATGACATGGCAAACTCGATCGTGTCTCTAGACGTGTGAGGCATGTGCTGCTTGTGAGGGTGCGTGGCAACTTCTATGGGCAACGTGTGAAAGTGCACGTAGAGGTTGTTGAGTTGTTCTCGATGATTTTTGAGAGATCTATCGATCAGTGTGCCCAAAAGTCCAAGAGACATTTTAAAGATACAGATCCAGGAGAAACAAACTATATGTATGCAGAATGCAAAGACAATGGCAGACGATGACTGTTCCAAGCAATGGTCAGCAATTAATGTTGAGCCAAACTATGGTCAACAATGGCTGAGCTCAGCGGTGGGTTTCTTGAACCCTATTGAGAGAGAGAGCGATATTCATAGGCACACTTTATGAGTGTTCTACAAGAAATAAGAGAGGGAAGTCTTAAAGAAGTAGTAGGAGTGATGTACAATAGATGATAATGGGACTGAGCCTCCAAGATATGGTCCTATAATTAAAACAACTAATATTGTAAAAAAGAATGTTGGACAGGTACCACAAACGACATAATTGAGTTTAAATGAATTGATCTAAAACTTTTAAGTTAAGAGTTGTCTCAATATTTTTATATTAAAATCTCATCAAAAAATCTCTTTATCCCGTAAATGTAATGTGTTATTACCCAAATAGAATATCATTCCGGTCAAAAAAAATCTAAACCAAGAATGGGAATTTGAATACTACGAAATATTATACAGAATATATTGGCAGATTCTGGTGAAAAAGCCTAATTAAAGAGGAAATAGGTAGATCCCTAACTGCAATGCCTGCCATATAATAAAAGTTTGTTTAATATATATGTAATCATAATTTCGAATATTATGTAGATGTATTGATGGGGTTTTAAGTTTAGAACCAAGGCATGCACCTACTAAAGAAGAAGATAGCTTGATAAAGATGTTCCTATCAGTTTAATATATATGTAATCATAATTTCGAATATTATGTAGATGTATTGATGGGGTTTTAAGTTTAGAACCAAGGCATGCACCTACTAAAGAAGAAGATAGCTTGATAAAAATGTTCCTGTCAAGGCACATATGTTAAATTTGATTCACAAAATAACCATGATATAGCTTGGATAGGGAAGTGGATGGTCATTATCCGAGGACGACTAATGAAAACCTATATATGAAGATATTGGGTTTGGTCATTAAGCAGCAGGACCATATATGATGTTTGATATATATGATTTTATGGGGGTGCCCACTTCTTGTTTCTTTTTCTTGTTCTTTTGGGTAAATGCCACTTCCTGTTTGAGATAAATACAAATGTATGGAGGAGGTAGATCAGGCTGACTTTGTGCCATATATAGTCCCCTTCGTTTCAATCAAAGTCCGTAGGGTTTCCTCACCAATGTAATAGTGCTCATCCTTATGACAAGCATGCACCATCACAATCCCATCCCAAACTATTCGGACCGACCCACTAACCTTATTCCTAAATGTCGCAGCTCTTTTTCCACATTTCTTTGTTTTTGGCGCTTGTCATTTGAAAGCTGCATCTTCTACTTTAGCGAAGAGAAAGATCTGTATGGGGTTTCATTTTCAACCACATCTAAGTTCAGTATATGAAAGAATCTTCCATACAATACTTTCGAAAGTTTTTATTCAATTTTGATATTTATTTGCCATAAGTTTTTGAACTATGAAAAGACAGGCTCTTCAAAATCATCGTGATATTTAGGAGCTAGCTAGATGATGATCATGTCATTTCTCATTTTGCTATGATAGCCCATTTACGTGTGGGTCTATGCATTCCAAAATTTTCAAAGATGCCTTACGTTGTAATCGATTATTGCTCAAGTGGAAGTCGGCCTTTCTACATCGATTCCTTTATAATTGTTTCGGTGAAGTGGTTCTTAATAAACTAAAAAAAAAAAAACAAAAGTTAACTTTTGCTCGTGAAATCCATTCCCTTTGCATCAGCTACAAATTGATTTTGGACTCAATTAGGGCTAGATTCATAGATGTAAGATGCAAATTAAGTGCTAATGCCTCCTTATAATTAGCAAACCTTAGCATGACTGGCTCCACAACACCTTTCTTTAGGATATCTTCTTGTAATTGATAATTCTTGTACGAGACTTTATGGTTAAGGATATTTCTTGAAAGCAGTCAGGAACTATTAATTAATTTATTGCTTGTGAACTTCCTATTCAAATAGTAAAAGTTTGATATTTTTTATCGACCTTTTGACTCAAGTACACGCTCATAGGCTCTCATTGGGGATGACATGATGAGTGAAACTAACAGGAAGGAAAAGGGAGAGCCAAAAAGTGAAAGACAGAACAAAGAAAGCAAGGCAGGCAAAAAAAAAAAAAAAAAAAAAAAAGAAAGGTAGAACGCCCAAGAAAAACTACGTTAGCCTGGCAAACTAGGGCCTCAAAAAAAGATAGGTTAAAGCATTTCTCCCAACTCAAATGGTTAGATAGAAAAAAAATAAAAATAAAGATACCATGTGGGGTGGGTGCTTACCTATGTTTTTGGAAAAAAGGTCAATTAGATAGTCTTGACTCTTGAGTGGAGTTCGGGAGTGTCCCAAAACACAGTGAATATAAAGGATGTAATAGATAGTACAAAAACAGGCAAATGCAAAAGGAAAGCAGAAACTTATAACTTGCATTATTCATTAAAAATGGGCAAAAGTTGTGTACGTGGAGGCTAAAAAGAAGAAGACCAAGTCCACCATTTTCACTAAAAATTAGGACCAATAAGTCTAGAGACATAAACAAATTTAGGACAGCGAAGATGGCAAATTAGTATTAGTGGGTAAAAGAGTTATTAGTATTAAATTCACATGAAAATTAATAAAAATTTGTTAACTCAATTTATATGAAAAATATTGTAAAATTTGTTATATGTGTAGTAGCATTACTAAATTAGGACTGTACACTGGCCCCCTCTTCTACCACTCCAACATCATCTTCTTAAATTTTTTTTTTTTTTTTTTTAAATGAAGACTATAAGCTTTGCTATTCGCTCTTATAAACCGTGGCCAAAACTCAAATAAACTGCGCTTTTTCACCTTTCCACAACCTGTCAAGTTGTCCTCTCAAATTTTCAACTCATTGTTATTTTTCCTTCTCAAAAAATAATTATTTGTTATTTTTGGGCTTTATTTTTTTGAAGTTCTAAAAATGCACCATTCTATTTTCTTTAGATTGGTGTCAAGTTTTGATTCTCAAAAAAA
>NW_027069956.1:89704-109774 GCF_002906115.3 Quercus suber | reverse complement strand
TAAATTAAGTTTTGACCCAATGTATCTAATTTTTTTTTTAGAATACTTTTAACACACACATAGGAAAAGGGAAAAAAGTTTTAAAGAAACTGACAGTGGTGTATATCCAAAAGGGTTTAAAAAATTCAATAAATGTTTAATTAGTAACCAAATACCAAAATATTTATCAACACATATGGAAATATTTTCCAAGTTCCAAGTTTAAAATCCAAAATAATTTATCAAATGGAAACTAGCTAACTAAAATATGAAATCTAAAAGCAAGATGAATATTAAGGTGAAGTGAATATTTAATTATTCTCATTCTAGGTTTCTTATAACCACCGCCCTAATCATCACCATCCAGTACATCATCTATGTAAACATTGTATATTTATATACTATAGCTGTAAAAGAGATCAAGATACAACTTCACACTCAACTATTTAAGTTATATCACTCAGCAACAATTATAGAGTATGCTAAAAAAAAAATCAATCAATCAATATACAAATACAAGAAAAACATTTTAGTAATATTAGAACATAAATTAGTATATTGATCAAACAAATTTAACAACATTATAGCTTAAAAGGTAGCAAAGCCAATATAAATTCTTCATTAAGAAATAATGAAACATTCCTTTATTTTGATTACAAGTGAACTATAAACTAGAAAACATTTGCTTAAGTTAACATAATTATATAAAATAAAATAAAAATAAAAAGTCACACCATCATAACATAGAAAAATAAAAACCCTTAAAGTTTCATCAAAACCAAAAATTTATCCCATAAAAAAAAAAAAAAAAAAAGATATTTTGGTAGGATTGGTAGAATCAGTAGGATTTCATATAATCCTACGATCCTACATACGATTCTACCATTTTTACGATTCTAATGCAATCCTAAAGGTTTTGGTGAGATGGGATTGTAAAATCGTGTGATCCTACGATCCAGATTGCGATTTTGACAACCATGGTTAGCATTACTCTAATTACCTTTAGAAATTGCAGAATTTGTTTGGATTGATAGGTTTGAGAATGTTCTTAAGCCAAAACTTCACAATTTTAAATAATATGCTTTTAGATCTTGATTCTTATGTTTTTGTTATATTTTTTATGTTTTTAACGGTGAAAATATTGAGGTGGGTTACGAAAGCTTAACGGAGTGAACCTCAAAGTGGGCAAAGTGTCAACTTTTTAACCACAGATAGACAACTTAAATTTCGGCTAAACCACATGTGGATAAGTTGTAATTTTCCCTTTAAAAAAAGATAACGGTCTTATTGGTAGGAGAATTTTTGTTTTTGTTTTCAAAACAGTATAAAAACAATTTTCAAAAAATTGAACTTGAAACTAGTTTTTAGATAATAATTTTTATATTTTACATATTTTTGGTTCTTACTTTTAAGAATAATTTTCAAAATACTAAAAACAAAAAAAATAATTGTTTGGGAGAACATTTTTATTTTTGAGATTTAATATATATATATATATATATATTTACAAAAAGTAACATGTAGAATCTATAGATTGCTTGTGTGTGTGTGTGTGTGTGTGTGTGTGGATAATGATAAGGAAATAGAGCTTATCATGTTTTTTTTTAATGATAAGTTTCAAATTTGAAGTGTGAGAATTCTTTTTATGATAAAGATAAGCTCCTTAATTTAAGAGATAAAAGAGTTTTGACAAATATATGGAGTCCACTGTTTTCAATTTATTTACAACTATATCATTAAAAACATTTTCTATATCCTGAAAACACCTCCTTAAACGATTTCAAAATCCTGTTCTAAATCAGGAAGATAGGATACAGTTTTTTGAAAACTGTATTTAAAAAATATTGGTCAAACAATAAATTCAAGTGTGAGACCCACCCTTTTATGGGTTGCAAAACAAAAAAAAACTAGATTTAAATACTCTTACCAAACATGCCCTTAATATAGAAAATATTATATTTTTTTAAATTTTTTTAGTGCATTTCATGAGTTGCCTACTAATCCATCCAAGTTTAATATCATCTTCCCTTCCAAGAATTCATTTGGAAAGCAATTAAAACAAATTTAGGCTTAAAAGTCCTTTGGTTAGGATTTTTGTTAAGGGATAAATCGTGAGTTCAAACTTTTGAAAGTGATGGCATGATGTTAGTTCAACTTTTAAAAACACTTTTAAAAGCAATTAAAACAGTGATGGCTGATAGTTCCCAATGCAATTTACATTATTTATTTAATTTTTTTAAAGGAAGGATAAGAATAGCAATGTGGTTAATTAGAACATGGTATACTCGACATGGAGTATTGTTCGCATTTTATTGTTGAAACTTGAAAAAATTGAAATTTGATGACTAGTGAGCTTGAATATGAAGAGACCTTACTAGAAGGTAGCTTTCCATCTAAGAAATTATAACATTTGTTGTTATATTTAGAAAACGACAGTGAATATGAATTATGTAAATGTATGTGTATGTATGAATTTGAAGGGAGTCATATCTATGATACTGTATAGAGTTTGAAAAGATTTAAACCTTTAAAAGTGCAGCTAGTGAACTATGTCTCACTCTCAGTCTTGTTTTAAGATGTCATGCTTTTAAATGGATACAAGCAAAAAGTCTATGTCTAAGCCTCATATATGATAATGACTCTAAAAATTTAAGGGATGTTGACCTTGTTAATAGACTGACTGACTGAGCAAAACACTTGGTTATTTGTTTAGTTAACTATTGCTTTAACTTAAAATGTTAGCTTATTTCTAGTGTTCTCATTGTCACAGGTAATTGGCTGTACGATGATACTTGCTGGAAACTGGCTGATGAAGTACCATGATGCTAACTGACAATTTTTTGTGATGTAAAAAATGGTTGAGGGGTTCGAGATTTTGTGATGTAAAATTCTGTTGTTGGGAACTTATTTGTAATTATTTGTTTATGTAATGAACTTCTTTTGGCAATGAACTTGTTTTGTTTGCTGGCAATTGGTTGGGAATTGTTAAGTGTAGGCAATTTGTTTTGTTGGTTCCAATTGGTTGCATCTGAGTGTACAGGTCTTGTTTAGGGCAGGAATTACAGGTTTTGTTTTGGGCAAGAATGTGTTTAGGAAGAAAAAAAAAAAAAAAAAAAATTGCTATAGTCGTGTTCTTGAAAACGCGGCTACAGGAAAACCCAATGTCAGTGTCTGTAGCCGCGTTTTTACACACCCACAAACGCGGGACCTATAGCTGTGTTTTTTTTAAAACGCAGCTATAGGGCCGGTTTGGGCTGCGTTTAAAACGCAATTATTAGTTGGACCTATAGCCGTGTTTTCTACAAAACGCAGCTATAGGTCCTTAGCCTATACCTGCACTTTAAACGCAGCCCAAATCAGGTCTATAGCCGCATTTTCTACAAAACGTAGTTATAGGCCCCGCATTTGTGGGTGTGTAAAAATGCGGCTATAGGGTGTAGAAAACGCAGCTATAAACCTGGTTTAGGCTGCGTTTTTAAAAACGCAGCTCTAGGTCCCGCAAGGTCCTATAGTCACACAGAATAGACTGTGTTTGGAAACACGGCTATAAAAATGCAACTATAGGCTATAGTTGCGTTTTTAGAGTTTATAGCTGCATTTTTCAAATGCGGCTATAGCCCTCTTTTTTTGTAGTGACTGTCTGAAACCATTGAATATTGATGCTATGAGAACTGAGAAGGACCTCTTAAAATTGTGTTTTTAAAAATAGAAAAGGATCTTTTTCATTTTGAGCAAGACTTGCATCTAGCTAGCCAGCTATATTTGAAATGGCTGCTGTGGAATAAAATGTGCTTCTAGGGTGCAATTTGCAATTTGGTCACTTCCACTGTATTATGAAAGAAATACCCACCCTTGAATTCTTACAAGATTTCATATCAACCAAGCAAAGAAGTGGTGTGGACATGTAAAGTACAAGAGAAGTACTACGTCTAGTCATCCACAATATTTTCATAACAAATCTTAAGTAATAAGTTGTTTCTGATTCTAATTTGAATTTAACGTTGAAATTATTATTTTTACCCATTAGTAACAGCTAATAACAATCTATCATTTAAAATTTGTTGTGAAAATATTATGAAAATATTGTAAATATAGTATGTCATAGTTCTCTACCTAGCAATTAGGGGTCATGGGGAACAAGTGCACATACCATAAGAAAATATGGGTGTGCATGGATTAGATTGGATTCAGTTTGGAAAATTTTTCAACCACACTCATAATAGATCTAAAAAGTAAAAACCAACTCAAACCACCTATAAAAATTGGATAAGTGCTAGGTTTTATCAAAAGAATCAAAATTTTCGCTAATCATTCAGATTCATTATTTAATAGTAAATGATTACAATTTGCACAATGGATCATAAATTCAAATTTTATTAAAGCCAAATCGTAAAAAATAAAAATAAAAAAGTCATAAAATACCAAAAAATTAAAATTAAAAATCTCTAAAATTCCAAAATCGTGTAATGAGTCTAGTTATTAATATAATGAGTTGTGTCAGGCAGGTTATTTCGGTTAAAAATATTTGTCAATTCAAACCTAATCCACTCCAAAATGTTACAACTGATCAACCCAACTCATCATCCAATGAAAAACCAATTCAAAACTTTGGATTAGGCTAGATTGTGATGGATTTATCCAGTTGGTGAGTTAATTTCACATCCTACTATAGTGGAAGGGGGGTGGCAGGTGGAGGGGATTTGTCCTCTCTAGTCTAGAGTTTCGGCAGCAACCGGGGTCAATGAAAAAGATTATTCCAATGCACTTAAATTGGAATAATTTCGTAGTCAAATTTCAGGGCCAATATTGACTGGATATAAGTGGAATGCGTGTGACATGCTTAAAATTGTGAATGTCCGATTGGAAACAAATTCAACTCGAACAAAAGTCACAAGAATCGTCTACTAAATTTCAATATTAAAAGAAAAATTAATTTTATATATAAATAATTAAATATACCACATATTATTTTTTAACGAGAGTAATAATTTTATTAATTAAACTTCAAAATTAGAGTACATCTGTTGACGTTAAATCTGAAAAACAAGACGGAGTTTCTTCTTGTAACCACTATTTGACACCACTGCAATTTTTTGAGAATATTTCATTTATTCTATTAATCGCGGCTATTCTGTAAAAAAATAATGTGTATAATTTTGTGACTACTAAAGATTATGTGGCAAAATATTAAAGGTCAACAAATGGTCAAATTTATATATATATATATATATATATATATTTATATATAGTCCTAATAGGAAAGAGGCTATTATGTGGCAAAATATTAAAGGTCAACAAATGGTCAAATTTATATATATATATATATATATATATATTTATATATAGTCCTAATAGGAAAGAGGCCGTCTACGAAAGTTTAACTAAAATTGCATTTAAGTTAAACCAAAGTCAATTCATTAATACCGAAGTCAATTCAAATAAATAGAAATTATAAAATGTAAGTTTATAGATTATATAGTAAATCATATTCAATTGACACAAAATTTGATATGTATATTAAAAATATAAAGAATATGCAATGTAATAATTAAAATTTTCAAAATATATAATAATGTGAATGAAAAAATTGGTCCACTTTATTCTTTTCTTATAGGCTGAAAAAATTTAGGTTCCTCCATTGTTCAAACATCAAATAAATTTGTGTGACTCAAAGCAAAAGTCCCTGTCGCTTTTTGCAGCAGTTCTATCGGTTTTCTGTGACACGCACTTGGAAGCAGCGGAGAAAACAGTGGTAATATTCTCTATTATATATCATGTTTATCTTCTGAGTGTGCTCTTGGTACTTTTGTATGGTTAAAAGATTTGTTGCTTGGTTTATGTGCATACAGTGATTTACGTAATTTCTATTACAAGAATTGGGGGAAAAAAAAATCATTGCATTACTTGGAGATATCATATCATCTCATAAATAAATGTCATACAATCGTAATTCTACAAATGGTTTTTTGTCATATTACGTGGAGATTCCTTACTTTCATGATATATAAAATATTCACACGCATAGCCTTATCTTTGCAAGCTGAAATCGTTTTGTGAATATATATATATATATATATCAATTCTCTGTATGTAGAGCAATTAATACATTGCTGAACGGTGACCTTTGTGACACGCAGTTCTATCGGTTTTCTGTGACACGCACTTGGAAGCAGCGGAGAAAACAGTCGTAATATTCTCCATTATATATCATGTTTATCTTCTGAGTGTGCTCTTGATACTTTTGTATGGTTAAAAGATTTGTTGCTTGGTTTGTGTGCATACAGTGATTTACGTAATTTCTATTAGAAGAATCGGGGAAAAAAAATCATTGCATTACTTGGAGATATCATATCATCTCATAAATAAATTTCATACAATCGTTATTCTACACATGGTTTTTTGTCATATTACGTGGAGATTCCTATAGTACTTTCATGATATATAAATATTCACACGCATAGCCTTATCTTTGCAAGCTGAAATCGTTTTGTGAATATATATATATATATATGTATATCAATTCTCTGTATGTAGAGCAATTAATATTTTGCTGAACGGTGACATTTGTAAGCAAAGTCACACCAATGCCTAATAACCACAGTAAGTTATCATGTTAATGCAGTAGGTTTATAACAGGCGCCCATTTGATGCCCAAAACTAAAATCTTAAAATATCTCTGCATGTCATTGACTATAGCTTTAATAAAGGGGCAATTTTCATAGTTGTTTATTTAACTCAAGTCTCAAGGTACAGATTGTAGTCATTTTTTCATACCCTATCTTTAAGTTTTTCCTTTTGGATAGCAGCAGCAAGCAAAATGAAAGCTTGCTACTAATGTGTCAGTAGTAAGGGCCAAAAGAGCTACAAGGCTCTTAGCAACTTAAGAGCCTTGTAACTTAAGGTAAAGTTATGAATGGTATTATTATTATTATTATTTATGTTAATAAAACTTTTTGACATTTGAAATAATGGCTAGATTTTTTTTTGTATTCTTCACAATTACTATATATTTATATAAGCATACGAATCCTCTTGAAGCCAATATTTCATGACTTTCATACTAACCTTTTTTTTTTTTTTCTTTTTTCTTTTTTTTGTTGATGCAATTAGTGAAGATCAGAATTAGGGTGCAATTAGCCCATTGAAAAAAAACCTCCCTAAGAGATCTATTTGCAGTACAAGTTTATAATAATGTCAACTTACTTTCATCTTCTTCTATATAAAAAAAAAAAATCATTTGTATCTTTTATAAAAAAATCTTAAAATCTCACCTCTTCTAGGTAGAATTAGGTTCTTGCAAATCTCTAAAACATTGATATATAAATTTTTGAACACTATATATATATATATATATATTAAATAATTGACATGACACAAAATTTACATTTTACCTCCCATAACTATATCTCCAAATACACTTTACACTATAAAATTTTCGAATGCACATTTTGCAATTTAAACTATGATATTTGTCACACTTTGCACACCAATATTAAGTTTTTTTGTTAACTTGAATGAAAAAATATGGCACCACGTGAAAGACCTAATTGTCATTTTTTTAATCTCTTAAAAACAAATGAGAAATTAAATTTTACTATCCTAAACTATATTCTTGATTACACTTTACATCCTAAACCTTGAATTTCCATCCAAGTTAATAGCAAATTTAATATTATAGTGTAAAGTGTAACAATGGTCAAAGGTCAAGGTGCAAAACGTGCATTCAAATAAATTTAAGGTGCAAAGTGTAATATGAGGTCTAGCTTAGAGTATTAAATTTAATTTCCCCCAACATTTATTATGATAGTATTTTTTTTAATTATGATAAGATTAACAATAATTAAGCAATTTTCTAGTAAAATACAGTTCACACATCTATACATACATACATATATATATATATATAACTGAAACTTCTGAAATTCTCACAATTTTTCACGTCAGCACAATATTTAAATAAAATTATCATTTTATTTAAATAAAATTATTATTTTTAGTTCAAACTTAACTAAGAGTGAAACTCTGTCTCTCTAATAAGTTCAATTTAAACTCAAACTCATCATTATCATTTTTTTTAAAATAAGATTTTTTTTTTAATCAAAACTTAAAAATGAGTGAAACTCTAAATCTTTAACAAGTTTAATTTAAACTCAAACTCAAATATTGATAATCTTAAAAAAAAAAAAAATTATGATAGGACTCAAAAAAAAAAAAAAAAAAGACTAACGTTGAAAAAAAAGAGACTCATGTTGATAATCGTGGGTTTGGTTTTTGGGTTGAAATTTCTACTAATTATTTTTTTTATATTGTATATGGTAGATAAAATATCTCTATTTTTTTTGGAAAAAAAATCAAATATGCAACCTATGTCTTCTAACCTAAGGAACGATAAATTTTTATTTAGTATGTTATATATAAATTTGTTAAATTTGGTTTGGTTCTGAAGAAGAATTTGGAGATTCTATAAATTTTAAAGTTTAAAATCTTAGAGTTTTTAGTATTTGCATCTCAGAATATTATAATCTTAATTCTTCACCTCAAATGTTTTTTATTTAAGTTTATGTAATTTTTAGTTTTTTTATTAAAAGTTGTATTTTTAGTTGATTAATTATTTATTTGGATTAATTTTAATTTTTTTTTTCAGAATTTCTATTTACTCAGTGTTGGATTTTTTTTTCAGAATTTATAAAAGGATACCGACTGGTTATAATTTCCGTGGATTTCACAAGACACCGACTAGTTATAAAAAGTTATCATTATCACTCCCCTAATCTAGGCTCCCCCCTGCATTCCGAACCTGGTTCCCATCACAGTCTCATTCAACCAGTGGGGTCCACATCCATCGACAACTTTGAAAATTAAAAAAAAATCGACAAGTGCGTGAGCATTGACCCAACAGTTCATCATCATCATCGTTATCAAACAAAAAAGAAAAACTAGAAGCAACGAACCAAAGTCACTCACTCTTTTTGACTTTTCCCAATTTTATATATATATATATATTTATATATATAATGTCGCTTTCGTCGACCACCTTGTTGACTGCGAGTACTAATGTTGCTTTCTACAATTAGCAGGTACACACTAATTATCAACCCAAATTATTAAAAAAAAAAAAATCAATCTTTATATAGATTTTGAAAACTAAAATGGAGTAAATGTTTTAGTCTTTTTTTTTTCTTTTTTTTTTAACTATTCAATCATAAATAAAAAATGGTCAATTTAAGCCAACAAAACAAGTCGTGAATGTTAGAACTTAGAACTTTATCCTTTTTATTTTTCCCCCTATTTTTTTGGTTTGCTATTTTTTTTTTTTTAAACCATGGGTTGTTATTTACCAGGGTCTACGAAAATTGCGATGACTTTTTCCTTTTTTTTTTTTGAGTGTGATTGTACCTGTTAAAGCAATAATAAGAATGTAGATGCAAATAATGGATTTGCAATTGCACGTAGACGTAATATGGGTTCTCTTCTTTGGTTCTGTTCCTAAAATACCATAATTAGTATTTGTTTATTTAAAGTTCTATCTGCACGTTTTAGCAATAATCATACCCCTTTTTTTTTTCTCCAGAAACTTGAGGACCATCAGGTGTGGAGATTGTAAAGGGTAGGAGGTGGCAGATTTCAGGTATCACTTTATTTTAGTATTACATTCAATTATGATAGTTTAATTCTTTTTTGCAATTTCTTATTAGCTCTTGTTGTTTGATATTCTTTTTTCTTTGTCTTTTTTGTTGTTGTTGGTTCTTGACCACAGATGATATGAACAAGAAAGTGGATGTTTGAAAGGTCGGCCTCTTTGTCTAGGTGTAATCGAATCCCGCACTATCAATGGCTTGCATGACAACCACGAATGAGGTTTAGGCAATACTCTATGTTCATTAGCATTTATTCTTTACACAAAACATGCAATTTGCAAGGTACCCAATTGCAAAAAAAGAAAATATTTATGTTTATATCTGTCTTTTGATTCATTTCGTAAGCTGTTTATGATTCCACTATTTACTCTTAGAATTGATATTTGGGTAATGCTAATATTTATCAATTTCAGTTGATTAAGATGGTTTTGTTGGATCAGCCTTAGGCTATTCCAAAGGGGCATGATTGATTCTTGGACGTTTAGGAAATTTTAAAGTTTTAATATTTTTAATCCATTTTGGGAATAGCATATTTTCTATGATGCTAAATTAAAGTAAAAAATGCTTGGATGCTGCTTTTTGGGTGTCAGTGTCAATCAAAAATGATACTAGTAGGTCTGAAATATTGTGGAACGAAAATCTTTATTGGATTAATAGTGTAGAACAAGGCGTTGTATTGGTATACATTGACAACTTGCACCTCTTCTCTCAACAAATTGGATACCCTTTTAGCTATGTGAAAGTGTTCTCCAATTGTTTCTTTTGTTTGCAATTCTGGTCCATACAAATTCTTAGAAGATTTTCTGTAAAGCAAATTAGCCAATAGATTGCAGTAAGATTTGAATAGGGGTTTATGTCAAAATGGAGCCATGTTGAAGATTTTAGGCCTGATCAGCTACATTTCAATTAGGAGACCCCCTAGTAAGACTAAAACTACTCCTTTTGGTCACTGGTTGTGATAGACGGGCGTCGCATTTTGCATACCCTTTATTGACTTAAAAATTTAGGCATCTGCAGCCCTTAAAGGGGGTCCTTTCAGTACCCTCCCTCTACCTTCTCTTTTCCATTAGCAGCAAAAGGGAGGGAAAAACAAAAAACAAATCAAAAAACAAAAAAACAAAAAAAAGGTAGGACTGTGAGGTCATGTGCTTCTAGTGTCCTAGCTGCTGCCATATGTGCTTGTAAGTCAATACCTTCCTAAGCAAGATATTTTTATCCATAAGCACTACAATTATGGAAGAGATGATTACTTTTTTACATCAATCACAAGGTAATAAAAAAATTCTTTGCATCAGCTGCCTGAGATTGAAAATTTTTGTTTCACTATGATGTTTATTATGTATATGACATGTAAGATATCCAGATTCATACCTAATTGCTTTTTTATGCTTCTCTCTTTCAGCTTGATAAGTTTGACTAGAAATCCTTTAAGAACTTATATAAGCAAGAGCTTCCCAAATACAATTACCTTCCACATCAAGAAGACTCTACACATTGATTGTCTGCACCTTCTGCTTGCATCTATTTACTTCATTGAGGTTAAATACCCTCAACTATTACCTTTTACTTATAAGTCTGTCTTGGTGTCAGAGTAGTTTTAATGTTCTTTGATTTTAAATCCAATTATATGAACTTAATGTAACTTTACTTGGATCAATATTAAGGAAACATTAGCCACATAGGATGGTCAATTCTTTAACTTGCTTTGAAGATTGAAGGTGTTATAATTACATTTTGGATTTAAAATGAACTATCTTGCTTGTGGTTTAGATGTTTTGGTGCAGTGTTTTAAAGCCTTTGCTCCATTCTTCTTCTCATTTATGATTGGCATTCTGATGCTTCTGGTAATGATTTTTCTAATTCTTTTCCTGCACTCCAGGTGAACTAGTTGTCTATGCCTTCAATGGGCCACTCAACTGAAGATGATCTTCACACAAAAAAGATGGACCCCTCCCACCATCATTCACAGAACATGCATCACATTCACAAGGTGGGAGTTCCCCCAAAGCAAAACCTCTTCAAGGAATTCAAAGATAATGTTAAAGAAACATTCTTTTCAGATGAGCCTTTACGTCCCTTCAAGGATCAAACTAAGTCTCGGAAGTTACTCCTAGGCATCGAGACCTTTTTCCCCATAGTTGGGTGGGTGAGAAGCTACAACCTTAGCAAACTTAGAGGGGATATTATTGCAGGACTCACTATTGCAAGTCTCTGCATTCCTCAGGTAAATTTTCTGCCTAAAAGATATAGAAATGTAAACAAGAAGGAAGAAATAGAAACAGAAACTCAAAAAGATTTGACCCATTTACACTGCTCTAACAATTTATTTGACTCCTAAAATAGGACATTGGCTATTCAAAGCTTGCAAATTTGGATCCACAATATGGACTATGTAAGTTTCTGTACTACCTATGAACACCATGTGTTGCCATAACTGCCTTTCAGGATTTGTAACAAAGCTTCTCTGTTTTCTGTTATTTTAAATCTTTACAGATTCCAGCTTTGTTCCACCACTGATTTATGCCTTTATGGGTAGTTCAAGAGATATAGCCATTGGACCAGTTGCTGTCGTGTCTCTATTGCTGGGGACCTTACTTCAGAATGAGATTGACTCTGCTACAAATCCAATAGAGTATCGACGGCTCGCATTCACAGCTACTTTCTTTGCAGGAATCACTCAAGCAACACTAGGGTTTTTTAGGTAATTAAGTACCATAATTCATATTTTGCAAAAGCAATTTTCACTGAAATGTTTGTTACTCTTGGTTTTGCGTTGCTTCTATCCTTTTTTCTTTTCCAGCCTTTCTGAAAACTTCTAGCCTCCACTACGACTATATTATGGTGGTTTGGGTTTTGTTATCAGGTTGGGTTTCTTGATTGACTTCCTATCCCATGCTGCCATTGTTGGTTTTATGGGTGGAGCTGCCATCACAATTGCCCTCCAACAGCTTAAGGGTTTTCTTGGCATAAAAGATTTCACAAAGAATTCTGATATTATCTCTGTTTTGCGGTCAGTGTTTAGCTCAGTCAATCATGGAGTAAGATCTCTCTTTTCTCTATCTCATATGTCAGTTATTTTTGTTCACTTTATCCTCCTTTATTCTTTTCTTCTAAAAAATCTGCAACATTAAGAGTCTCAAAGCAAAAACAACTTCAAGCCAAGTTACTGAAACTTATTTTACAACATCTTGCAGTGGAACTGGCAGACTATACTGATTGGAGTGATCTTTTTATGTTTTCTTCTATTTGCTAAATTCCTAGTAAGAGCTCCTAATTCTACACTATTTATATAAAATATTTAATTTTTGTGAATTTTTTTTCTGATTCTCACATATTTTGCGAACAGGGTAAAAGGAATAAGAAGTTCTTCTGGGTGCCTGCAATTGCCCCATTGATATCCGTTATTCTGGCCACATTTTTTGTGTTTATTACCCATGCAGAAAAGAAAGGTGTTGCAATTGTAAGCATTTCTCATCATTCTTCTTCTCCTGTTTTTTTTTTTAATGACAAAAAGTTGTAGTAACAATCTTAATCATTGTAAGGAATGGAAATAGTAGAAATGGCAACAGCAACAACACTAACAGTTTTATTGATATGTAAAGGTGAGACATATAGATAAAGGAATCAATCCTTCATCAGTGAATGATATATATTTCCATGGAGAATATCTCGGCAAAGGTTTTAAGATTGGTGTTGTGGCTGGTATGGTTGCATTGACGGTGAGCCATTGTGTAACCCATATATTCATATCAAAAGAATATAATCTTCAGTTTGTATCTAAGCCAATTTCTTATCCATCTCTTCATGGGGAAATTTTATCAGGAAGCCATAGCAATTGGAAGAACATTTGCAGCTATGAAGGACTATCAAATTGATGGAAACAAAGAAATGGTGGCACTAGGAGCAATGAATGTTGTTGGTTCGATGACTTCCTGCTATGTGGCAACAGGTGAGATGGAAGCACAAATTAAGTCAAATGATGATACTGGTTAAATGGTGGGATGGGAATAAGATTCATGTCTGACAAGATTTAAATCCTACAGTCCTTTGTTTTTGTAACAACAAACTATTTTAAAGCTATTGCTCTTATCATGACACTTAGGTGTTTAATATATATACATAAAACTGGGCCAAAGAATCTGAACTTTAATTACCAGATCGTTATATATGTTGCTCCCTGAGACATGGAAGTATGGAGTCCTAAATGACCTAATATGTAGAAGTATATGCGACTAAGTATCCTGGAGATGATTGATATTCTCTTATGATGACTATAACTGCTCATTACTTGCAGGTTCATTCTCTCGGTCAGCTGTGAATTACATGGCGGGCTGCCAAACTGCAGTCTCTAACATTGTGATGTCCATTGTTGTATTACTAACGTTGCTATTCATCACACCTCTTTTTAAATATACACCGAATGCCATTCTTGCTGCCATCATCATAAATGCTGTGATCAGCCTAATTGACATTCAGGCAGCAATTCTGATATGGAAGATTGATAAATTTGATTTTATTGCTTGTATGGGAGCTTTCTTTGGTGTAATTTTTGTATCTGTCGAGATAGGCCTCTTAATTGCTGTAAGTATTGAGATATCTACCATCTTCAATTCCTAAATGTTAAATAAGTGTGATTTGTCTTAAGTGATTTAATTTTTTTTCTTACTGTGTTGTTGCAGGTCAGTATATCCTTTGCTAAAATCCTCTTACAAGTTACCAGGCCAAGGACAGCAATTCTGGGAAAGCTCCCTGGGACCTCTGTGTACAGAAATATCCTACAATATCCAGAAGCAACTAAAATTCCAGGCATTCTGATTGTGAGAGTTGATTCTGCAATTTACTTTTCCAACTCCAATTACATTAAGGAGAGGTAAAGATGGTCTTTCTCTTGTACTAAGTTCATGTCATTCTCTAAATCTGGAACTCAATGCAATTAATCTTATAACTAATTGTATCAAGGCAATTTCCTACAATTTCTAAATTTCTAGTGAACAAATCCGAGGACTGATTATAGCCCAGAAAGTCATCTAATTTACATAGGAATACAAAGAATTTTAGATGAGAAAATTGCAACATGGAGAACGTTAACCTTTTTTTTTTTTTTTTTTTTTTTTTGGAGAAGATGGAGAACGTTAACTGATAGCAAAAAGGATGAGAAATAATTTAGGAATAGTTCATCTCTGTTTGTTCTGCAATGACCAAGTTAAAAGAATGAAAATTTTCAACGGTTGGAAGTATTCTAATTGAGCTGTTTCTTTGACTTACTAAAGTTTTGTACTTAATTTTGACATGGTGCATTTTAGGACTAATCTCTGTAATATATGATATACAGAGTCTCCATATTAAGAACTTAAAATTAGGATAACATTTATGGTTTTGAGAATGAGTAAATTGGTTGGACTTTTAGTAGCTTCCAGATGCTTAAGTTCAACTTCATTGCAGGATATTAAGGTGGTTGACAGATGAGGAAGAAAAATTAAAAGCAGACGACCCACAAACAATCCAGTTTTTGATAGTTGAGATGTCACGTAAGCAATTATCTATTGCAAACTCTCTAAACTCAATATGCCAACACATCACTCTTGTTTACATCTGAACTTTGTTTTCTTGTGTTTTTTTCTTTTTATTGCAGCCGTTACTGACATTGACACTAGTGGCATTAATGCCTTAGAAGAACTATATAACACTCTCCAGAAGAGAGACTTGCAGGTAAATTCACATCCATGCTAAAAATCAACTTACTTGTACTCTTTTCTTTGTAAATTTTGAATGTGACAACATCATATACTCGAAAACTCTAGAATTAGTTAATTGCCTTACCAGAAGTTTTGCATGTCATTCCACAGCTCATCCTGGCAAATCCCGGGCCAACAGTGATTGACAAGCTTCATGCCTCCAAAATTGTCAACTTGATTGGTCAGGACAAAATCTTCCTCACAGTTGCAGACGCGGTCTTATCCTGCCATCCTAAGTTTGCCGAAGAACCTTGATAAAGAGTCATGGAATGTGTGTTGTTGCATAAGAGAAATGAGAAGTAGGTGTACTACAGTTCGTGTTCTTGTACAAAGAAAGGGAGATTATAATGGTGGATGGTGACGAGGTCATTATAAAAGTGGACGCTGAGTGGTCCTAATGAGTAGAAAAGAAATGAAAAGGGTGCACAATTGAGCACTCAAAAAGGGATATGGTTGTCTACTTTACAGAAATGCCCTTAGAAGTCTTTACCTCAGAATCGTCCATTGTTCTCTGTTTACTACCTATTAGGCTATTACACTTCTCACACCCTTGGGGAATTTTATTTTCTTCCTTTTGATGAGGAAACGAAAAAAAGAAAAAAGAAAAAAAAGTGTCTAGGAATATGTAATAGATTTTGTTGTTGGTCTCTCTGTTTGAACATCCAAATGGGCATTTGGATTTGTGTCTGAATAATACTGCCTTTACATTCTGTTGTAGGCCAATTTTCATGATGACAATTCTCATGATTGACATAACTTCAAGTCTTGAACATATGGATCCATGTAAATAATGTACGTTGTTTTTTATGAAAAACAACGAGCTTTCATTACTTGCGGTACTTATAATTAACCCTATGTTTGGATGAAGGGAGAGGGGAGGAGAATCAAGGGAGAAGGTGGCTGGGAGGGTAAATATGTGTTCCCTAACAAATATATTTAGCATAATTGGGTTACGACACTTCAACCTTCATTGATAGAAGGACGGAGGGTAAGGTCATGGGTTCAAAATCTATGGAATTTAAGTCCGTGTCTAATTTAGCAATGCATGTATGTAAATGACACACGTGGTAAATGGCATGTAATTTTTTAAGGATTCTATCACAAATGTTGTAAATGAATGAGTTATGATTAAGTAAAAGCTCACATGTAAGAAAGTTTTAACCCCAACCTGAATAGTGGACAAGGTCAATCAAATGAAGCCATACTGCCATAGAATTAACAACTCAATTCTTCCTTCTAATAAAACGGTAAACTACAAGACATGAATCAATGAAAGGTAAACTGTCATTATAATTTGATATGTAAGTTTCCTTACATCAGTGGTGGCGTCCATGGCCCCTGTTTGCTTCCAGATTATTTAAGCTGCTGCAAGACGAGGGTTTTTTTTAAAAAAAAAATTCTTTAAGTTCAGGCACACAGTTATAAAAGAAGGCAGATTCATATCAGTTTCCACTCAAATTACACATCCGGCCATAGAATATTAGGCAGATAAAATGTTTTAAAAAATAGAATTAGAGACTTGTTTTGCATGCATTATTTTATGATAGTGTTGGATATACACATGTGAGTCGAAGTCATAGTAGATAGAATCTAACTCAATTTGATACTTGAGTTCAGCCTTTCTCCTATACTACATGTCAAGAATTCGACTTGGAACATAATGTATTGCTTATTCGCTTCCACCAACTTTGATGACCCAGTCATAGTGGATAGACACCTAACCCAACTAAACAGAACTTTAGCATTTAAATATTTTAAAGACATTTATCATATGCAATTTCATTAATTATTATTTTTAATATTTTCTAGACGATCTTTCTCCTTTGCTTAGGGATTGTGGATTGCTAGAATAATCTGATAGAGCTGACCCTTTTGGTTTCTTAGAGCTAGAGGTTTTATACCTGAAATATGTGGAATGGTGTGTTGTAAGTCATTATTTATGATGTCTTACATAACCACTGCTTTTGGGCGATTTACAAGCTAAAATTGTTCAGAACTCATCAGGATTTTGTCATGATCAAGACCAATTTTCTTGCAGGATATTGCATAATTGATTGATAAGGAAAAAAAATTGAAATTCAGACATCAATCATGAAAGCAATTTTAGTAGTTGAGATGTCACGTTGACAATTTTGGAGACTCCAAAGTCAAACTCATATCTTCTGAGGTTTTGTGTTTGTTCCAGCCGTTATTGACAGCCTGATATTGACATTATTGGCATCCATGTCTTGGAAGAGTAACAAAAAGACTCTAGAAGAGACAGTAAGTCATTTATTCAAAAGGCTTTATATTTGTATAATCACAGGCACCACCTCCCCTTGACCTTTTGATTAAGTTTGCGTGTAACAGAATTCATATGGTGTGAAGGATTCAAGACTTGGTGTCAGAAAAAGGACTAAGAATAAGGATAAAGTCATATAATCTACTATATGACAGCATCCTCAGAAAAAAAATCACACTACGTTCTTGTTAATAATTGTGCATATGCTATGATATTAGTCAAATTACCTTACCAAAAGTGCGTATGTTCTTATTATCAAGTGTGTATATACCATGCATTTGTTACTAATTATCTTTGTGCTATGACAGTAGTCAAATTACCTTGACAGAAGTGCCTTGTTGAACAGCTTGCTCTGACTAATCCTGGACTGGGGGTGATTGAAAAGCTTCATAAGTCCAATACCAATTTAGCAAATTTGACTGGTGAGGACAAATTCTTCCACGCAGTAAGAGATACAGTCTGAGAGAACTTGAATAAGGTTGTTGTATGAGAGAAAAAGGATACATAATTATAAAGTGTTGAAATGGGAAGGGAGGAGTAAGAAAAAGGTGAGTAGGCAGTGTTGAAATGGAAACGGTGGGAGAATAGGTCTGGTTGATTACGGTATGGTGGGAGGGTCATTGTAAGATTTTTAAGTGGAGTATCTGGTATCCTAATCTGATACTATAATTAAATAAATAATGTAGATAAGGTTATTATAGTTTACATTATTATATTATTCATTGAATCTAACGTTGAGTTTGTCTATCAATTTGAATGTAACCGGTCATGTGCCTTGCAGTTTTATTGGCTGGGAATAAAGTGCTTGAGGGTTTAGGGAGGAGAAATGGTTCGAGCTGCGAAGTTAACACCATCTTATAACTATCTCAAAAAAACTTAAATGTAACTGCAAGAATGTCCTATGTTCTTTGTATTTGTGGATTTTACATATTACATATGCACCTTTTAAATCCTTCATATTTTTTACTCCCATTTTATGAATGTATGTTACCATTTTACTGAAAAAAAGTGCCCATTGAACCCTTTTTTTTTTTTTTTTTCTTTCTTTCTTTCTTTTAAGCATCAAAAGCTGCAAGCCTGCAAGTTATGGATCTGCCTTTGCATCTTTTTGCTTATAGCCAGTCTCATATTTACACTTCCTGATATATTAACCAAGAAACAAGAAATTAAACATAAAGCACGTTGGTTCATAGTTCATACATGACACATCAATATTCTCTAATGTTTGTGAAGCTTCATAAAATATAAATTTCAGAATGTGGCATTAATAACAGTATAATTTCAAGTTTCAGCCAACTGGATGATATAAGCAACCAAGGACAAGCGGATTCATTGTCCTTTTCGTTTCCTGAATGTAGTTGCAAAGGAAGCCAGATTCATTCATACTTTCATTATGGAAAAGTTTGCCATTATAAAATTCTTAACATAAAGTAATACTAGATTGATAGCATCCTATATTATTCTTAAATAACCTGCTTTTGAAGATGATATGATTTTATATCCGGTGCAAAAGGGATTCTGTCTACTGGGTCCATAATTTGGGATTAGGATCCTTTCTATTATACAATTATTACTACACTCTTTGTTCTTGAAAACGTTGTGTTTATATTATCTTGTAAATTTTGTAATCCCGTTTTCAGAAATTTATTCTTGAAAAAAAAAAAAAAGACTTTTTATTAAACATTAATGTCTTGTGTGTCAGTCTATTGGGTTTGAGATCTTCCTAATGTGCTTTGTGTGCCAAACTTTTTCCATAACATTGTCCTAGTTTTTTTATTCCATACTTATCCGTGCTGAAAACTCCATAAACAAGACATAAAGGTTTGGTATGAATGAATCAGCATCATTAATTAGTCAATAGCAATTGTTGTGTTATTCCCATTTGTGAGCTTATATGAATTATTTTTTTGCTGATCTTGTATGAAATTATGTCACCGGGAGGAATGATAACTAACATGGAATATTTATTGGTTATAGGGAAAAATTAATGGATGGCCAGAGGACATTGGTTTTAAAAAAAAAAATTAATTTTTTTATGAGAAAAGAAAAAAAGTAACTGATTTTTTGACAGTTTTTTATATTTTTCATAAAAGTGATATCAAATTTTGATAAAATTGTCAATTAACAAATGTCTTAAGGGTACCCGTTAACAAAACCATTTGTTATAAAGTTGTCTTGTTAATTTCTAATGTTGCCTCCTTCCTCTTAATCTTTATGTAGGGACCCGATTTGGATTAACCCTGAATACGAATGGGTTTTCGGCCCAACCAGCCCAAACAATAAATTTATAGAGGGTGGATTGAAAGGTTTAGGTGCTGGCCGTCGATCACCATGCACGAACTTTTCTTATAAAAAATGCTAAGAGTGCATTTACAGATGGGGGACGCTCCTCGGCCCGTGGCCGAGGAGACCTTCTTGTTTTCTCTCTTTTCCCCCC